>NC_053028.1:584667222-584813096 GCF_003073215.2 Triticum urartu
CTCTCTTTTTGCTTAAAATCTTATTCTTTTTTTTGTATGGCCACTTATGCGAAGTTAACAAACCAAGGTAGCAAGATGATATGGTATGTATGCAATGGAAGGTATGGATCACTAATGTGCACAAGTAACATTGCCGGCAATACTCAAATGGCTAGTATCGATAGGCAAGTGACGCAAAATGGGCTAGGGGTTAACAATGCAAAGGCAAGAATGAATGTACAATGGGATACCGTGATACGAAGATGATATAGAGGTTACCGTTCTTGCTTACGGTTAGGGTGTCAAAATGGTGAAGGTGGCCAATGATGAATCCTTGACGAAGTTGAGCGGCGGTGTTGACGGTGTCGAACCGTTCCTAGTTAGCCCAAACACCCTAGGAAAGGGAAAAACCGCAAACTCAAAATTTCAACGGAAAATGTCAAATGGTGGTAGCGGAATGCGTTGGTGGTTCCGGAGTTAGCAATGTGGAAGTGGTGGTTGTGGTTGATGAAGAAGCAACCATCCTTAAGTAGCCGAAACACCTTAGGAGACTCAAGTTACCACTCAAGCAACCACAAATGCTATATGGATCAAAATGGCTTAGGTTGCGGAAAGCTATGGTGGTTTTGCGGATGATATGGTGGATGGTCTAGGCAAAGATGCCAAAATGCGAAATTTTTTGATGGATCCTAATGATGTTGGAACCTATCTATATGGAAGGGGGATGTCAATAGCTACTCAACAAGCTAAAGAATGCGAAAATCAGACTTCGGGAGTGAAAGTTATGGCCGAAACAGTTTTTGTTGGTGGGCTGATTCGGGGGGGGGGTGTGGGTGTGGCTGCCCGGGGGGCGGAGGTGCGGGCACCCGGGGTGGTCAGCAGGGTTGGGCGGGAGGTCCGGGTGCCCAGGATTTGAGATCTGGGTGCCCGGGGGTCACAAATTTGGGAGGAAATTTATGGGAAAATGGGAGAAATTGGTGGATTTCTTGGAGGGAAAGGTGGAGATGGATGGGGGAAGGCTAGATCCACTTGAAACCTATCAAATCCATGGATCAAATCCAACAAAACCTCATCAAATCAACAAATCACAAAAAAATTGGGGCTATTTTTGGTGGGGAATTTTCAAAATTGGGGAAGAACACCACAAAATTAGGCTAGAGAACAAGAAGGGGGGCTCCAATTTCATGAGAAACCATGGCTCATGATATCAAGATGTTGTAGGGTGGAATCCTAGATGAAGATCTTTCATGAATTGTAGGGGAAATCCCCAAGAACAAGAAGAACACAAAGGGGAAAAACAAGAGGAACACTACAATTGACTTGATCCAATCACACATGTGCTAGATCCAATTACACAAAGAGAGATACAAAGGTCCAAATCCAACACAAGAAGATACAAGAGGTAACTAGTTCATCCCAATCCTATAAGGAAAGAGGTCTTGATGATCCTATGATGGGGATCCATCTCCAAGAGGAGGCCTTGATATCCACAAGAGGATCTTCTCCCTTAGGAGGTCATGATCTCCATGAGGAGGAAGATGAGCAAAGCTCTCTCAATATCTCACATATACTTTGCTATCCTCCCGAATGAGCTAGGGAAGGATTTTATATAGTCTAGGGACGAAATATGAGGGAGAGAGGGGTACAAGGGTCAAAGACCCCAAAATGCACGTAGGCATACAGAGGGGTCCGGGCACCCGGGGTAAAGGGGCCCGGGCACCCGAAGGAGGTGCGGCTGTAGGTGGCCGGGCACACAGGGCCGAAGGGTCAGGCACCCAGGCCGGTCAGGGCGCTGGCTGAAGGAGGCCCGGGCACCCGGGGGTCCAAGGCCTGGGCACCCGAGGTGGGAGCTGGTGGCTAGGGGGCTGAGGTCGGGCACCCGGGGGTCCAAGGACCGGGCACCCGTGCGCGGCTGGCGACTGGAGCGGGGAAGGCCAGGCACCCGGGGCGACGCCTGGGAGGAGAGGGGCCGGGCACCCGGGATGTCCAAGGGATCGCCGGTCCATCGAGTTCTTCTCCCTCTCCTTCTCCTTGGGTCTCCGGATGGACTTGGTGATTCTTCCATGCTTCCTCGCGATGATTTCTGAAGTACCTGAGAATGCATAATGTGTCTCTTTGAGGTAGGACCCAATTCTTATGTGAATCCGAACGAAACTCAAAGAGGAAAGAATTGATCTCATTGTCGATGGCGAGAGCACGTGTCCTTGTCATTGGTTCTCTTCGTGCTTGTGGTGGTGATGGGACGTCCATGGGGATGAGCGAGGGATGCTCCGCATCACTTTGTCAGGACCGTCTCTGACCCACTTGGTCAGAAAAAGCTTCACTTTGCCAAAAAACAAGAAGCAGCTAGGAAGGATGTTGAGTTCTGCAAGCACGTTTTGCAATTGTTTGTGGACCTGCTAAACAATGGGATCAGGAGACCTTGTGGCAGGTGATGAACATGTTGTGTGATCTTGCACGACATAATCGTGGAGGATGAGGGTGAGGATGCTGACATAGCTCTTGGATTCGAGAACATGGGTGATCCTATCAAACTTCCAAAGCAGAATTCGACCATATTTGACGAGTTTGTTCAAATGCATCAACAAATTTGACATCAAGTAACTCGTGAAAAACTGGAGGAAGATTTGATTGAGCATCTCTGGACGGTTAAAGGGTACAACTAGTTCATATGTGCTAGTTAAATTCAATTTTAAACTATAATAATTTGAATACTTTGTTGGATTGTAATATTTAAATTAGAACTAATGCTGCATTTGAACATTTTTAGCTAAATTGGAACATTTATTGGATTGTAATACAAAACAAAATCAAAAAATATTGAATTTTGGGACATCAATCTAGATCAAATATTTTAGTTTCTTGCTAAATTTCGTCGACAAAAATCATTCGAAGAGCCATCACAAAAAAAAACCAGTGCTCAAAATCAATGTGCACTTTTGAGCATTGATCTTGTTTTTTTTGGTGCCAGTTCCTCGAATCACATCTGTGGACAAAATTTTGGAAGAACCTTAAATATTTGATCTAGATTGATTTCCTAAAATTTCAAAAACATTCGATTTTTTGTCTACGTTTCGAATTCATGCAGGTGTAGGTGCACCCGGGAGCAACCACACCTTTCTCTTTATAAATTATTCACCAGAACCCAACAAAACAAGTAAATTGATCAACCCAAAGCTGCCATCCTGACAACCATAGTCGCTACACCTACAAGCTTGATAATGCACCCTGACCATGTGTGAACACACACCATCTAATCTGGTGGCCTTAGTAAGCTGCCCGCCGGCAAGTCGAGGGTACGAACCGGTCTAGCAGACTCTTAGCACGCAATGCATGCACATGCTCTAAATCAAATTGCCGAATTGGCAAAATTCAGTGCTATTGCTATCATAGTATCCGCTAAGTTCACAGGCTGGAGATAAGAATTAGACGCCGCCATCTCCCGCCATCCCACCTTTAGGAGCGAGCAACGCATTCATCTTCCTAGGGCATACTACTGTTGAGGCCACCGCGACGCCCAATAGCGCCACCACCTACACATGTCCATCAACACGCGTCCGTCGCCAAGGCTCTGATGCAACACACCACCGGCACCGAGACATGTCGTCGTAGCCGTGATTGAAGCAACACCGCTCCTCCTCTTGCCCTCTCTAGCCATAACCAACTCCAAGATGATGCCCCCAAGAGGGAGACAGCCCCGAAGGCCCCACCATCGTCCGATCTAGGATTCCTAGACCTAGGGTTTCCCTTAGAGCAGTCGGACCGAGGTGACGACAATTGTAACCGACGATGCCTTCGACAAGGAGACAACGCCAAAGACGCCGCCATCGTCTGCCATGACTTAGGTCGACACGGTTTTCACAGACAATCGCGCCATCCCGATCCCACCACTGGATGGATCCGTGCGAACCACGCCTTGAAGACGAACATAGTTGCTAGAACACCGACACAGGGCCTCCTGATGCCCCTCACCGGCCCCTCCATGTGCCGCAGACCGGCCACAAACTACGCCACGACGAAAATGGACAGGTACCAGATCCATGGGCACTGCCACTAGCCGTCACCAAGCCGGGCTGCCTGCCGAAGCGCACATCTTGTTGGGCATGGAAATGAAGGTCATCGCCGCATCGGCCAAGGGCGCCGCCTTGATCGCCGCTCTGCTCGAGATCGGACCATCCCGAAGCGAGCACCACCACAACATGGCCTCTAGTCCCGCCCGGCGAGGGACCCCGGCGGCGGTAGGTTTCTCCTCCCGGACGCCCGCGGGAGCGACTCGAGAGCGAGGAGCCACTCGATGATATGATTAAGTAACACAGTTATGCCAAAGGATTGTGTATCACACATTATGTGGTGCAATTTGTTGTTATTACCCATGTAGATTTTTGGTAGGTGACTTGTTGATTATATTCTTTCAGGAAAAAAAACCGATTTATACCCTTCATTTTGCTGACTTGTTGATTTTATTCTGCAATCGTTTACACTGAATTTTTATGTAATCCAAATTATTATAGATGTTTTACTATTTGCTAACATAAAGACCAAATGTGGTTCACAAACAAGAAGAATTGTGTCATCTGAATTTCAATGATTATATCGAACATAAGTAGCCAGCTGCAACTTTGACTGAAAGTTATGCCTGCATTTTGTGCTTGTTTCAGATCATTTGATTTTTTTAATTATGAATAGTCTGTAATAACCTATTTATTTTCAAAGAAAGTAATTGACCGATTCGTTGTAGGGCGTGTGGCCATCACTGTACTAGCACGGGAGTACTATATTTGGTGCACATGTGATGCTAGTACATTTGATTCGACATGTGAAATAGCGTAAGGGAGTATTAGATTCAGCTGGCCGCGACGGCGTCAGGGCGTTTGGCCATCACTGCAAACATCATCTTCCCTCCAGCACTATTTTTGATTGCTTGTTTAATCGGCAGCCTTATATCATTGAATTGCATATGTGGTGTGTTTTGGGGGTTTCGGCGTTGGTAGTTGGCTTGAACCATAGTCCTATGAAGTCGATCGTAGTAAACAACTATTTTGACCTGTGAAAAAAAACCAAGTTGACTGCCAAATTTGGCATTTCTAGACCATTGAACTTTGCATATTTGTTTCTAACAGAACACACCCGTTTCACATGAAAATAGTTAAGCACGTTTCAGACACTAACATAAACATGTTCAAAAAAATACAAGCTTGGCTTGTTAGTGAGAATCGTGGATGGGTTTAATCTTAGATCAAAATCAATGGACTTTCTAGCATTGGGATTTGAATGTCCTTGTCGCCCCAAATGTTTCGTCAGTGACTGTTGGTTGCGAGAGCGACATCGGGCGAGGTTAGGTGACCATCTGCTAATCCAATTGCACTCGTTTAGTTGGTAATTCGGATGGTAAGTTGCTTTCTTGAGAACGGCATCAATGTACCATCGAATGGATATATACGTTGTAATACAATGTTGAAGGACACATCATTGAAGCAGGGAACCACTCCTCTCATGTCATAGCTTGCTTAGTCCAGTGATCATCACTAAGCAGGTATGCAGTCTGCAAATCCTGCAACCAATATGGGAAGGTATGCATTTTGCATAGAGCGCTGCTATACACATGATAACTTACTCCCGACGCATGCACGACCCTACATGGCAGCGGCACAGCAGTGGCTCATAACTGAGCAACACCGCTGGGAAGGGGAGTCAATTGCAAAAAACTACCACATTTGCGGCTAGGTTTGCAGAAAACCACCAAATCAGTAATCCGTTGCAAAAAATACCGTGATTTCACTAAACTCTTTGCAAAAAGCACTGATCGAGTGATTTGGCTCGTTTGATCACTTTCTGACAAGTGGGACCAGATTGTAAGAAGGTGTGTTAGCAAAAATATTACATACACCCCCTAGGTCTAAAAATAACAAGCAATCAGCCCCAACTCCCAATCCCCTGCCCTCGATCTGATCGGGAGGAGGCAACCACCGCGTGCCCTCGCAGCAGACCATGCCGCCGCCGTCGGCTCCCGCCGCCGCGCCGTAAGCCCACCCGCCGCCATCCCTCCATGGCGCGGACACCTTGAGCAGCCGTGCTCTGCTTCTATCCGAGGACATCTTGAGCCGCCGTGCGCAGATCAAATGAGGGCCTCATACGCTTGCTCGGATCCATCGTCGTTGAGCTCGGTTGCAGCCGGATCCGCCGATATGAGGTGCTGCAGCCACGGCCGCATCCGCGCTGGCGTCGGCGCCCTTCAGCTGGAAGAAGTTGAGGTAGGGCGCCCTCAACTTCCGTGCTAGCGTCGGCGCCCTCTGGTTCGAGTTCGTCCTCCTTCGTGGAGAAGGGCAACGCCGCGACGGAAACATCTTGTCGAGCAGGTAGACTCAGCTCGTCACCTCCTCCCCCTCCTCCCCATCCACCCCTGCCCTTGACCACATCTTGTCGAGTAGGTGAACTGCTGCCCCTCCGCCTCGGTTCCCGCTGCGTGCTCAACGGCGACGACCCGGCCGCCACCGTCGCTGCAGCACCGGCAGGCCAACGCCTCGGAAATGCACGCACTGCAGCCGCCTCCTCGTCATTCGCTATGGTCGTAGCCATCTCCAACGGCGACGACGGCGTCATCGTGCGTACCGTACGGCAGGGCCAGTGCACAGCGGTTGTCCACACCGGGGATCTGATTGCGTTTTTTGTAAATATCTAGGGGTGTGTGTGTTAATTTTTTGTCAGTTAAGCTCCTTACAATCCGGCCCCACTTGTCAGAAAGTGATCAAACGAGCCAAATCACTCGATCAGTGCTTTTTGCAAAGAGTTTAGTGAAATCACGGTGTTTTTTGCAACGGAATACCGACTTGGTGGTTTTCCGCAAACCTAGCCGCAAATGTGGTAGTTTTTTGTAATTGACTCCTGGGAAGGGAGTACACCAGCAGATCGTGCAGAAAGGCGTCGTGTGTGAAGCAATTTCGTTTTGCATATTTTTTGATAAAGAGTATATATTAATATTGTGAATATACCAGCATATTATTCGTTTTGCACATACCTATGCAATTTGTGTTGATTTTTTGTGTGTGAAAAATTCAGAAGATTTTAGAGGACCAATTTGTGCGTGGGGATTAGTCCATGATCACAAAAACCATGCCTTAGAATTTATGTCTTATTTTTGTGTACATATGATATTTGTCGAACCTATGGTTCGAAATATTGGATTGTTTGCCCCTTTTATATACACGGGGTGGCACTATCATATTCTTATGGATCGATTTTGTATTCGCTCGAACCTCTACTTCCACTAATTTGGATAGGAGTCAGGGCATCTTTGGTGCTTTCTATGTTGTATCCAAATGACTGTTTCTGCAGTTTTCCTAAACTATGTACACCTTTTTTTAAAAGGAGGATGACCCCCGGCCTCTGCATCTGGGCGATGCATACGGCTATTTTATTAATTATTTTCATAAGACTTTACAAAGTCATACAATAGCAAGACTAATGCCACCGTCTAAGCAACAACTGTCGCTACACCTATTCAATTGATGAAGAGACGCAGATAGTGTGGACCTAATACCAAACAGACATCACAGCCAAAACTAAACATCTAAGACATGAGGTCCCAACCAGGACGTCTGCCGGGTATGGGGCATCTACCAGTCTGGCACACTCCTCAATGAAGACGCCTGCCGGGTATGAGGCCGCCACAGCCACCTGCCACCAATCCATCTTCAGAGCTGTACTGTTGCATGTACCGTGCCAGGTCTCTCTGTCATCGATGCCACCACGACGCCCGACAGCGTCATCCTCCTGCGCGAGTCCATCCTCCCACAGCAAACTCCGAATCTGCACTGCGCCATGCCGTCAAGATCCGTCGCCATCAGTGTGTAGGATGAATCACCGCTTCACCAAATAATCTGTCCTCTGGTCCCTCGATCACGTGTGTACCTCCAAGAATGACGCCCCTGAGGGAGGAACGACACCAGAGCGCCGCCGTCATCCGATCATCCGATCTAGGGTTTCCCCCGGAGGTAGCAGAGAGTGGCCTTGAACTTCTCCACGGCGATGCCTTCAAGAAGGGAACGACGCAGATAGTGCTGCCACCGCCGGCCTCAACAGACGTCGAAGGCAAGTTTTCACCCAGATCAGTTTGAAGGGATCCAACTCTCGTGCACGGGCCGTCATCACCACCAGCACCACCATGCAGAACCCTGGAGCACCGACAGATCAGCGAGCCGCTGGCACCACCGCATCCGGATCGCCGGCCATGCCGGGCCGCCGCCATCCCCCGCGTCGTCCGGGTCAGAGACGGAGCCGCCGACCGAGCACAGGGACCACCGCCACCTGCACACGCCGGAGCGCCGCCGAGAGCCCAGTGCTCGCCACCGCTTGCCGAGGGCCGCCGCCGCGCGCCCCGAGCGAACTCCCACACACCAGGGGAAATCGCGAGCATGAGCCCTGCCATCGCCCCCAAGCCCGCGTCGGCGCGCCCCGCCTCCAACGCGCCGTCAAAAACCGCTGCGATCCGCCCGCGCTAGATCCAGCGAGTCATGGGAGAAGAGATCCCGCCGCCGTCGCCGCCGACCGGGCTTTGCCCGGCGGCGGCGAGGAGGAGAGGTCGGAGGAGGGAGGAGGATGCGGCGGCGCTAGGGTTTCCCCCGGTCGCCGCGCAGGGGCGACACGGGAGGAGTCGAGAGGAGTCTGAATCGGCTAGATACCTCGCCGTGCTCAATCCACTGGGTACTCTTTTCTCACTATGTACACCTGTATTTCTTTAAATTATTTTGTTTATTTTTTTATTCACGTGGTTTTGTTCCAACGTTTCAAATATGCCTACAGGATTCAGGATAAAGTGAAAGTCTCTATGCAGGATTTCAAAAAAAATGTGTAGCATTGAAATGCCATGGCTCCAGGTTAAAATAACTTAGAAAGATGAAGACTTAGAAACCTGCAAATAATAACAAATAAATATTTTCATGAAGCATTCTGCACTGTCTTGTTGATTGTCTGCTCACAGTGGCTGCCTTTTTGCAGCAATGGAAGCCACTCGCTAAGACCGTGGACGTCGATGCCATATCCATGATTATCTCCCAGATTCGTGCCTCGGCCATTGCCTCTGCCAGCCTTCTGCACTGCCCGTGTCCTAGCTGTTCCTGTGTGTAAGAATGCCGGTTTATCGTGTTGCTACCCTAACTGTGCTTTGTTTAATGACTTGCCGATATGGGTTTACCTAGCTATGAAGTCGGACACAAGCCTTTTCTCTAAAAAAAAGATAGAAGAAGAAGAAGAAGAAAATTGATGAACATCTTATAGAACTTGTTTGAAAATTGTTCAGTCTCAAGAAACGGAACTAGGTAGTGGTTGCATTTTTTGTCAACTTCAATTCAATCGGCATACTTTTGTTCAAACGAGCAGTGGCCTATGTGTGCTATAATTGCCTTTGGATAAGATAAAGTAAAAAAGAACGGAGACTTAGAAATCTACCATCATGACAAATGAATATTTCCATGAAGCGTATGTCCAAACTCACCTTAGATTATTTATTTGTCGAAAGTGTCTACGTGCTGGGCTATTTCATAGAAATTCCAATGAATTCCTGTAATCTCATTCCTACGACCTTCAGACTTACTGAAGAAGAAGAGGATTAAAACCTTATAAAAACTCGTTTCAAAATTCTTCAACCTTCGCCCCTTTGATGTTCCACCGTGAGCTTTTATTTCCTAAAAGGTTGTATCTGGATCGAATTCAGTCTTTTTCCTTTCTTTGATGATCTTCAACACATCTATTTGAATTCCCTACGAGTGAAGGATTTCTCGTATGGAGAAAAACCTCTTGAGCGCTATCTGATCGTATTTTTGTATTTCAAATATGGGACCTGCCTTTTTAATGGGACATCCCGGCAACAGGCCTACTCATGCATGTGGCCAAGTACTCGACCAATCCTCGGAGCGAAGGGATGAACGAATTCTCGAGGTCTGGTTTATTGAGATCAGCATCACATGAAACCTTTAGCACTTCCGTTCGATATTGGATGGAGTATGGCTGGAAGGTCAGCCTAGCTAGTCTTGTCAATCGGCCCTGACTCGTCTTCTCCTTGGTACCTACCGCTATTGAACTTTGGTACCTATATTCCTGAAACAAGACAGACCTTCATGAAGACCTTCTATTTTGGAATAAGATCGGACATTTCCACATTGAGGTGAAATTACATATGAGGAAAATAATCCTGGACTACGAAAGCTGCCCATTGTTATCCATGCAATGGAGCCGGGGCGGAAAGTCCTTTTTCTTTAATTTTTTTCTTCAACCTTCTCTCGAAACAGTCTTTTGCCTCACTTTATATATAAAGCAACAACTGAACAGAATACATGGCCGAACGATACAAGATGGCGACCTTGAGACACAGAACCAAGGTAGTGGTTGCTTGTTCGCCAACTTCAACTTAGACAACATATATTGTTCAAACACGAAGAGTGGTCCATCCATGCGAGCTGTAGTTGCCTTTGGATATTTACTAGTAGCACAAGCAGTGTAGAAGACATGCTGGCATGACTGAAGGAAGGAAGGGCAGGACAAGAATTCCATCTTGAGCAGAGCACATCAGCGGGGTTGTAGCAGGATCATCATGCTCTTAGCTAGATTCCATGCAGATCCTGTAAATCACTGACTGAAGCATGAATGTTTCTTCATCGAAAAGGATCGATCCAGTCCAGTCCATCTTTGATGAAACACATGGAAGTCGTACGTGTGGTGATGGATCCAAAATGTCCAGTCGAGATTATCTACCTTGTTCACCGATCCAGCATTAGTAAACTGTGAATTGTATGGTAATTAAGTATTTCATGAGCGACTTGGCTTGTGTGCCAACGAGTAGCTTGCATGAGTAAACTTTTATCTCAAATCAATTGCCTTTCTTACAATGCAATTTGGGAGTCCCTGCCAGCCCAAGATTTTCTTTAGTGTGTTTGTTGTGAGAAAACGATATGTAACGAGGCCACAAGCTGCTTTCTGATAGCTGCACTAGAGCAGTGATGTCTCCCCATCGAATGAATCTGGGTGCTTTTAGATAACACATCATGGAAAACCACTCCTGTCACACTACATATATATGCTAACACGGCCAGGAAAATAGACGTCCAATTTCGTTGACAGCACATAAAGCTATAGGTTCAAGGACATGGGTACGTAAGAATTAATATGCAATACCAACCATTTCATTCATGTGCCTCCCTGTGAAGAAAAACCATAATGGTTGTTGCAGATGTAATTGTATAAGTACATAGGTCCGAAATGATATAAATAGAGACTTCTTGCATATATATTCAGAGAGAGCACAACATGTATGGGCGATATATACTGCAAGTTTTGTGTATGTTCTGGTCATGACGAATTCTTGGGACAAAATCAAAGGTCATACCCACTTAACGAGTGCAATCTGCTGGCCTTTTTATCTGCAGTGATATTAGGTTGCATAGGCTTGGGATTCATTAGGAATTTTGACGTATCAAGATCATCCCTAGTACCAACTTAGATTCTTTGTGGGACCAACTATACAGTAGTTTAAAGCTAGAATCGACTACTTCGCTGTGTTCATCAACAAATTATTTCTCCCATGATCTGTAGTTGGTCATTCATCTCAGCCACCTTTGTAGTTCAAGCGGGTTAGCTGGAAGAGGATGCACGCTTCCATCTCCTCTGTTTTCGTGTCTTTCTCCTTCTATCCTACCGATGTTCTACTTGTGTTTCTCATGTGCCGGTGTGGGGCTGAATTTAGCCGTCAATCACCTCCGATCACGGTTGCTGCCCACTTCGACTTCCAATTCATACGCCCCCTACTTTTTTGTAGGACAACGGTTACAGGGTGAGTTAAATGGCAAGGTTTAGTGTGATGTTTGGTGGTCCTGCCTAGTTCAGTGAATCTGTATGTTGCCATGTGCGCGTGATTCTTCTTCATCCTTGGCGGAGGAAACTCCTTGCACCTCGAGGTTCTTTCCATGGATCGGAAGGACCTTTGTTGCGGGCATGCATCTGAACTGTTGGTGGCAGCCAGAGTTGTACTTCGTCGACGACTCTTCTAACTCGGGTCAATAAATATGTTTTGTTAAAATGCAAAGGAATGGTCTGCATATCATAACAAATGAATACTTTCATGAAACGGGAAGACCACCTTAGAATTTTCCAAAGTTCCTAGCATTGAGCTATTGCATTGAAATTTCAACAAATTCATACAATC
Source organism: Triticum urartu (assembly GCF_003073215.2). Taxonomy (NCBI): domain Eukaryota; kingdom Viridiplantae; phylum Streptophyta; class Magnoliopsida; order Poales; family Poaceae; genus Triticum; species Triticum urartu. The sequence goes on from NC_053028.1 coordinate 584,679,395, forward strand.
ACATCCATATGACTATGATCATAAGACCCTTTACTTCACAGAAGAAGAAAAAGGATAAAAGTGTTATAAAACTTATTTGAAAATTCTTCAATCTCAAGAAACACACGGAACCAGGTAGTGGATGCACGTTTGCCAGATTCAACTTTCATTTGGCATACTTTGTTCAAATAACGGTGGCCCATTATGTGATGTACTAGTTTCCTTTGTTCAAATGTAAACTGTAGACATGTAGACAGACATTCTAGCAGGACTTGAACGAAGGGCAAGAGAACAGTTCCATCTCGAGCAGAGCACGCAAGCCGAGGTTATAAAAGGATCATGGTCTTAGCTTAGACTGCACTTAGCTCCTTCATTCCGGTTTCCCATTTGAGTTTCCTGTAGGACGACGGTGTAAGCACTTATGCTCCGGGAAATACTCCGAGATACCCGTAGCAAATTAGGAATCGGGAGTTCCGTGGCGTGAATCACCCAAGCATGTTTTCTTCATCTACCTTATTGACATATATATCCTGCTATTTTTGCACAAAAGAGAAACACCATTATCTTCTCGGCCTACCACTCTCCGCCCGCCAGGGCCCAAAATGTTGACAGAGACAGAACCGGGCTACTTCATTCACAGACATACGGCACCAGACCACCAAACGGACCAAGCTAGGCAGCTAGTGAGGAAAACGCGAGAACTAACTGCACCACACCAACCATTTTGCCGAGACTATCATGATTTAGTCTGGTTAGACGATGGACAATGGTCAAGGTAAATATCGAATGGTGTGTGTGCTTTATTTTTTTTTAGAAAAGAGGCCATTGTGATAAGTGCACCGGACCGTTGGCGGCAGGGCCGGTCCTGAGATTTTGGGGGCCCGGAGCGAGACTAAAACTCGGGGCCCTTAATATGGATGCCATAACAACAAAAATGAATACACACACACACACACATATATATAGGAAAATGGTTGTGTATTTCTGGGAGTACGTACTCTCGCTCCTCATATACCACATAGATGAATCTTTTATAGCTTTTTATATATATATATATATATATATATATATATAATATTTATTGATAACACTCAAATCACTAGTAGAAAAAGGGTCAAACGTGAAGCACATTAGTGCCGGTTTGTATTTGAGCCGGCACTAATGTATATATTAGTGCCGGTTCCAACGGCTAGCCGGGCCGCTTTCATTAGTACCGGTTCGTGGCGAACCTTTAGCACCGGTTCGTGTCACGAACCGGTACTAATGAGAGTGGTGGCAGGATGTTGTCAGACAGGTGCCCCTCCAGCCCCTTTAGTACCGGTTCTTGGCACGAACCGGTACTAAAGATCGTCCTACATAAACCCTTCGTCCACCCGAGCTCGCTCTGTTCTTCCCCTTTCCCCTCTCCACTCTATTCTTCCCCTCTTCCTCTCGAGCTCATCACACATTTTGCTCAAAATTTGTCAAGATTTGAAGGCCCCCATCCATTCAAATGATCACAAAGGTTAGCAACTTTGTCCTTTCATCTCTCATTGCTAGATTAGCTCTTGCAATGCTTTATATAGTGATTAATTTGTGAGTTTAGTAATTTGGGAGGATATATATATATATATATATATATATATATATATATATATATATGTGTGTGTGTGTGTGTGTGTGCTAGTATTTGATTTATATGCAATTTGAGGTCAAAAATAACACTTAGTTTGCATATGTAGGTGTGGTTTACTTAGTGCCTTCTAAATCTCCATCGTAGCCACCGTCGATCGCCCGCACCGTCCCGTCGCCGGCACCACCTTGTGGTGAGCCTCTAGTTCATGAAATTTTATATAAAAATTGATGTTTGTGTGATTTGGATATATAGTTACTCGTATAATTATCTTACCCGTACGTTGTTTGTCATACATATAGTGCCATGGTTTTGATATCCGTCCCCGTCGGCCCTAGTCCTTGTTATGATTCGGATATGGTATGTATATTCTCTTTTAAAACTAGTTGCATTTCGTGTTTATGACAAATTATGCCCATCAAGTTGACATAGAAATTTTTTCTAGGAGGTATGTGAACCGGAAATTCCAACCGACCCTATTGCCGAGAGGTTAAATTTAGTTGAAAGAGAAAATGAGTACTTGAAAGAAAAATTGAAAAGAATTGAGGGGGAGAAGATGGAATTGGAGTTGCATGTTGCCGATGTCGTCGATGATCACAAGATGAAGATGGAGAAAATGCGCTTGAAGATTAGAAAGATTAGAAAATATGCCATCAATAGTGAGGCTTGATATCATTATGCTGTTGGATCCATTGTTACCTTAGTTGCGATCTTGATCGTATTTGTTGTTGCATTTAAATGCTTTAGCTAGAGAGTTATTTGTTTGTTGCATTTAAGTGTTGTATGAACTTTATGTATGAACTTGTATTAATTTGGTCTATTCGGTGTTGTGTAATGAATATGAGCCGGCAATGGATGTACGATGACCGATGCTCTCCCCAGTTCGTTGAGGGCGTGCATACTTTTCTGCTTGCGGCTGAGGCAAACAAGCGGGCGGATGGTTTTATGCCTTGTCCATGTGCTCGCTGTAAGAATGGTCACAATTACTCTACTTCAAGAACCATTCATGTCCACCTGTTTAAGTCCGGTTTCATGCCCCATTATAATGCTTGGACCAAGCACGGAGAAAGAGGGGTTATGATGGGAGACAATGAAGAAGAAGAGGACGACGACAGCTATCCTGGCCATGGGTTCCCTGAATAGGATGATACAACAATGGGGGAAGAAGCTGAGCCGGTAATGCAGGAAGAAGCTAAGCCGGCAATGCGGGAAGAAGCTGAAGAAGAGGCATCAGATGAGCCCGTTGATGATCTAGGTCGGGCCATTGCCGATGCAAAGAGAAACTGCGCAAGTGATTTGGAGAAGAAGAAGTTGCAGTGCATGTTAGAGGATCACAAAAAATTGTTGTACCCGAATTGCGTAGGTGACAAGAAAAAGCTGGGCACCACACTGGAATTGCTGCAATGGAAGGCAGAGAATGGTGCATCTGACAAGGGATTTGGAAAGTTGCTGGTAATGATAAAGGATATGCTTCCAAAGGACAACGAATTGCCCGAGAGTACGTACGAAGCAAAGAAGGTTGTCTGCCCTCTAGGGTTAGAGGTGCAGAAGATATATGCATGCCCTAATGATTGCATCCTCTACCGCGATGAGTACGAGGATTTGAACGCTTGCCCGGTATGTGGTGCATTGCGCTATAAGATCAGCCGCGATGACCCTGGTGATGTCGAAGGCCGGCGCCCCAGGAAGAAGATTCCTGCCAAGGTGATGTGGTATGCTCCTATAATACCACGGTTGAAATGTTTGTTCCAAAACAAAGAGCATGCCAAGGCGATGCGATGGCACAGAGAAGACCGTAAGAAAGACGGAAAGTTGAGAGTACCCGCTGACGGGTCGCAGTGGAGAAAAATTGAAAGAAAGTACGGGAAGGAGTTTGCAGATGACGCAAGGAGCGTATGGTTTGGTCTAAGCGCAGATGGCATTAATCCTTTTGGGGAGCAGAGCAGCAACCATAGCACCTGGCTTGTGACTCTATGTTTGTATAACCTTCCTCCTTGGTTGTGCATGAAGCGGAAGTTCATTATGATGCCAGTGCTCATCCAAGGCCCTAAGCAACCCGGCAACGACATTGATGTGTACCTAAGGCCATTAGTTGAAGAACTCTTACAACTGTGGAATGGAACAGGTGTACGTGCGTGGGATGAGCACATGGGGGAAGAATTTGACCTAAAGACGTTGCTGTTCGTGACCATCAATGATTGGCCTGCTCTCAGTAACCTTTCAGGACAGACAAACAAGGGATACCGTGCATGCACGCACTGTTGGACGATACCGACAGTATATATTTGGCTAATAAGAATGTGTACCTGGGACATCGTCGATTTCTTCCGAGCAGGCATCCCGTAAGAAAGAAAAGCAAGCATTTCAAAGGTGAGGCGGATCACCGGACGAAGCCTCGCCACCGTACTGGTGCTGATGTACATGATATGGTCAAGGATTTGAAGATGGTCTTTGGAAAGGGTCCTGGTGGACAACCTGTTTCCGAATGACGCTGACGGACGCGCACCCATGTGGAAGAAGAAATCTATATTTTGGGACCTGCCCTATTGGAAAGACCTCGAGGTCCTCTCCGCAATCGACGTGATGCACGTGACGAAGAATCTTTGTGTGACCCTGCTTGGCTTCTTGGGCGTGTATGGGAAGACAAAAGATACACCTGAGGCACGAGAGGACCAGCAACGTATGCACGGAAAAGACGGCATACATCAGGGTCATGCAAGCTACGCTCTTGCCAAAGAAGAGAAGGAAATCTTTTTTGAATGCCTGCTCAGTATTAAGGTACCGTCTGGCTTCTCGTCGAATATAAAGGGAATAATAAACATGGCAGAGAAAAAGTTTCAGAACCTAAAGTCTCATGACTGCCACGTGATTATGACGCAACTGCTTTCGGTTGCATTGAGGGGGCTTCTACCGGAAAACGTTCGATTAGCCATTGTGAAGCTATGTGCATTTCTCAATGCAATCTCTCAGAAGGTAATCGATCCAGAAATCATACCAAGGTTACAGAATGATTTGGTGCAATGTCTTGTCAGTTTCGAGTTGGTGTTCCCACCATCCTTCTTCAACATCATGACACACGTCCTAATTCACCTATGCGAAGAGATTAACGTTTTGGGTCCTGTATTTCTACACAATATGTTCCCCTTTGAGAGGTTCATAACCGTGCTAGGCCAGAAGGAAGCATCTCCAAGGGCCGTCAAAATGAGGAGGTCATTGAGTTTTGTATTGACTTTATTCCTGACCTTAAGCCGATTGGTGTTCCTGAATCGCGGCATAAGGGCAGACTGGATGGAAAAGGCACGCTAGGAGGGGAACAAATAATATGTATGGACGGACATTCTCTCACTGAAGCACACTATACAGTTCTACAGAATTTCGCCTTGGAGGCTCCGTATATGGATCAACACAATAATTTGCTATGCTCCAAACACCCGGAGCGGTCTGATGACTGGATTAGACGTGAACAAACCAGGAGTTTCGCCAGCTGGTTGCAGACATGTACCATGCATGATGCCTCTATTGAAGATGACCTGTACTTGCTGTCCCAGTTACCATCTTCGAATATAATGACTTTCAAAGGGTATGAGATAAATGGTAATATATTTTACACGATCGCCCAAGATAAGAAGAGCACCAACCAAAACAGTGATGTCCGCTTTGATGCAGAAACCAAGACGGGAAAGGAAACATATTATGGTTATATACAGGACATATGGGAACTTGACTATCGACGTGGTTTGAAGGTCCCTTTGTTTCGGTGCAAATGGGTCAATATGACACGAGGCGGGGTAACGGAAGACCGCAGTACGAAATGACAACAGTGGATCTCAACAATCTTGCGTATGTAGACGAACCATTCGTCCTAGCCAATGATGTGGCACAGGTTTTCTATGTGAAGGACATGTCTACCAAGCCAAGAAAAAGAAAAGATAAGGAAGCGAATGCATCGTACGATGAGCCAAAGCGGCACATAGTTTTTTCTGGGAAGAGAAACATCGTGGGAGTGGATGACAAGACAGACAAGTGAGAAGATTATGAAAAGTTTGATGAAATTGCTCCATTCACAGTGAATATTGACCCGAGTATCCCGTTAAATGATGAAGATTTTCCATGGCTACGACGCAAAAGGACACACGCGAAGAAAAAGTTTCACACCCAAAGATCTGGGATGTGATCGGCTTAACTATCATCACTTTCTTCTGTGTTTCACACCCAGGAGGGAATCTCTGTAATAGTTAGGGTAGCTAGTTATGTGTTTTGACATTTGAAACGCGAAGAAATTTTATGTGCAAGCAAATTCTTTCATGCATTTACTGATTTTTTCATCTAAATGACCCTGAAATTGAAAAGCATTTCAAATGAACTCAGAAAATGATGAAAGTTGGCATGGTATCATAATTTCACCCACATAGCATGTGCAAAAAAGTAGAGAGGGTTACCGCAAAAACTGGATGCACTTTGTGTACAAAATGGATAATCTGTTTCGAAGTATCAGGGTTTCGGACGAAAACTCATCCGTTACAAAGGCATTTCATTTTTTAAATAACCTAAGCATTACCAAATTGAATATAATGATAAAACACACTAATATTAAACATAAGAAAAAAGAATCACTGAAAAATCTATTTTCAAAGTTAAGTTATTCACAAAAATAAATAAAGCAAAAATAAGAAAAAAAAGCCCACCTACTAGGCCACCGCGGCCTGCATACGACTAGAAACCCAAATTCAAGTTGGGCCAGGATGCAGGCCCGCTAGCCCAGTAGGCCCAACAGGGCATCGCAGAAGAGGTAGGCCCAGAAGGCCTGCTTAAGAGAGGAGCTCGAGACAGCAGCGACGGCGGGGCTTATAAGCAGGTGCGAGTGCCCCTCGGCTAGCGAGGTGGGACTAAATTTTTGTGCCCCTCGCCTGGCAGCGCACACCCTTTAGTACCGGGTCGTGGCACCAACCGGTACTAAAGGGGGGGGGCTTTAGTACCGGTTGGTTCCACGAACCGGTACTAAAGGGGGGTGCTTCCCGCCGCTTGGCCTGGCCAAAACAGGCCTTTAGTACCGGTTGGTGGCTCCAACCGGTACTAAAGGTGCCTTCTATATATACATCACTTCGAAAATTTTCATTCTCCCTCTGTTTCTTCCCGATCGATCGACGCCGTCGCCGCCCCCGTCCTACGCCGCCCCCGTCGCGCGCCGTTGCCGTCGCCGCCCCCATCCTCGTCGCCGCCCTCATCCCTGTCGCCGCCCCTGTCCCCGTCGCCGCCCCCGTCGCCGTCGCTGCCCTCGTCTCTATCGCCGCCCCGGGCCCGTCCCCGTCGCGCCGTCCCCTCGTCGCCGCCCCGTCACGCCCCGGCCCGTCGCGCCCCGGGCCGTCGCCTCGCCGTCGCCCCGCTGTGAGCTCTCCCCCTCTAACCCCTCTCCCTCGCCCCCGGCGGCCACCATGGGCGCCGCCCCTCCCCGAGCCCATACACAAACACAAGCATGATGAACACACACACACGCACATTTCCTTAAGTTAATTAGTATATACGTATTTTGTATGTTTAATTAGTTTAGATTTTTCAGATTATTATTTTTTCATTGGCAAATTTTAACATGGTCCCTCTTACCTCCTTTTTTTACATGTGAGGTAAGAAGGTAAGAGTCAATCAAGCCATTCATTGATGAGATCAACGGCTAAGATCTATTTTATACTCTTACCTCTGAGGGGGTAAAAGGGACCATGTTAAAACTGCTCTTTTTCATTAGTATATATGTATGAATGCATGTTAGATGGATATAATTAGTGTTTAATTAGTATGGAATTTTTTTATATAATGTTGTTTTTCTGTTTTTAATGGATGTATAGAAGTTGTTTTTTCTGTTTTTAGTGTTAGATGCTTAATTAGTATGAAATAGCACATAGAATTTTGACATATGCAATGATAGCATAATTGGTGTTACATTTGCATATAGTATTTGTTGTCGATGATGCCCGGCCCGCATCCTCGCCGTCGACCCGTTCGCGACGACGTCCTGCTTCAGAGGACCCATGTCCGGGACTGGGCTCCGCCGGGCTGGCACTGGGAGGTGCTACCTTCAGGGGCGCGACGCTTGGTGAGGAACCAGGCCCCGGGTCCCGTCGTCGACCCTCATCTCCCTTGGTGGCATTCGCGTGGGCCACTTTCGGTGCGGAGGGAGCCGGCCCCGCCGGAGGTGGTACATCGCCGTGTCAGGGAGGAGGACGAGCACGTCCATCGCTACATGGCTGCTATGGACGTTAGGTTCTCCAATACCTGGCAGGTTCTTTGGGGAGATCACCCGAGCTATGATCCAGTGATGGTTTCTTCACTTTGGTTGTCCACCGCCTAGATTACTCTCTAGTATTCGATCTTTATTAGCTAGCTAGCTAGCTAGTGATGTATTCGATATATAATATTCGAGATGATTTATTCGAGATTATATATATTATTTGAGACGATGTATTCGAGATTATATCTATTATTCGAGACGACGTATTCGAGATTAAATCTATTATTCGAGACGATGTATTCGAGATTATATCTATTATTCGAGACGATGTATTCGAGATTATATCTATTATTCGAGATTATACTAAATTGTTTTATATTTCTTTTGGCATAGTTAAATAAAAGCTATGGCGGACAATACCGACAGAGAGAGAGAACAGACCATGTTCGATATTATACGCGGGCCAGATGATGATCAGAATGAAGAAGATTTTGACGGCTCCGAATTTCTAAACAAGACCGGAGAGGGTGATATGATATTCGATCGCGACGACCGAGAAGATGAAGTCATGAACTACGACGAAGAACATGTTGATCCTGAAACAACAAACACCGGCGAGGTATATATATTTATATAAGCAGGAATCTGGTGATCATCGCATGTTTTAAATGAGTTGAAGATATATTAACGAATCGATCTTTCTTCTTTCAGCCATCCGGATCGAGCAAATCTTCAGGCAAAAGGACGAAACGAGGCCCGAACAAAAAGTTGAAGGAGGGCGTAAAGTACAATACCGAGGCATTCAAACCTAATGGCGAACCATTAGCGCCTAAGAAGAATGCGGACAAGTTCGTTCATCAGTGCGGAGTTCTTGTGAAGGACCAACTCCCGATCTCCCTTCAAGAATGGAGAAAGCCAGCAAAGCCACGTCCAAATGTTACTTTTGTCGACGAGAATAAAAAAAACTGCTTTGGGATACTCTCATGGAACATTTCACCCTACCAGATAATTTCACAGAAGCAGATGTGCGGAAAGTCAAGAACGCTGCTTTTAGGAAGATGGCGGTTGCATTCAAGAATCACAAGAGAACGACGTGGGATAAGTACGTCAAGGGAGGAAGGAAGACTCCAGTATTCGAGGGGATACTAGAGAATCAAAGTGCTCATTGGGACGATTTCGTGAAATTCAAGGATTCAGAATTAGCTAAGGAACGGTCGAGAATAAACAAGAAGAATGCCGAAAAAAAGGATAAGTTCCATAAGCTGGGGCCAGGTGGCTACGCGGTGGCAATGCCTAAGTGGGATAAGTCTGAGAAAGAGATGGAGGATGCAAGTGTCACTCCGGTTACTAAGAGCTGGCCCCCCAGGTGCAGGACTTGGTTCTATGCGCATGGGGGCGAGTTGGACCCGAAGACAGGCAATGTTTCGACGAAGGCATGTCTGAACGGAGCCGACGATGCGCTACTTGTTGCAATAGAAGAGGCTCGATCAGGGGTGTTCCAGCCCAACAGAGAGAACAACAAGCTTACGCGTGCCCTGGGAAATCCTGTACACCTGGGAAGAACACGAGGCAAGAGCGCTATTCCGTGGTATGAGGGGTTTTCGGACTGGAACGTCGACTATAGAACCCGTGCGAGAAAGAAGATTGCGGAGGAGAAGAAGAGGAAGATGGAGGAGGAGCAGAGGAAGCGGGACAATGAACGCCTTCAAGGCCTAGAAGCAAGTCAAGCGGAATTGGCCGCTAAATTCCAGTGGCAGCAGGAGCAGATCGACTCACTTAGCCAGCAAAGGGGGTCTCAGCAGCTGCAGCAGCTAGCGGATGATGCAGGATTGGATACCACCGCCGCATCCATGCCGAGAAGCAGTGTGGGTTCCGCCCCGGGCGATGCAGTAGTGCTGGATAGATACCCCGTGGATGACATCACGGAGAACACTAACTGCGAGCTACACTTCAAAATGAAGAACATATCCATGAAGGTGGCGGACGCCGTTGCTTTTTCAAATTCTCCCGAGGCAACCTTCCATTGCAACCCGATTCCAGCAGGCTATGCTCGTGTCTTGGTTGATGAGGTGGTGGACCCATATTCGGAGCTACAACTTGACATTCCTGGAGGTGACGACGAGCACACATTGAGAGAGGCCATACATCGTGTCATCCTATGGAGAAAGGATTGCATCATCTTTCGAAGTCCGCCACCGAGTCAGCAGACTCCCGCTCCTCCAAGTCCACCAACGCGTGAGGCCACTCCTCCTCCTCCAAGTCCGGCAAAGTGTCAGGCCACTCCTCCTCCAAGTCCGACACAGCGTCAGACGTCCACTCATCCTCCAAGTCCGGCACAACCTCAGGCCACTGCAAGTCCGTCACAGCTTCAGGCCACTCCTCCTCGTCCAACTCAGCCCCGTCAGCCGTCTCCGCCGCCTCAGCAATCGCAGAAGAGACACCCCGCAGCTATGGTGCGTAGCGGTACGAGTCGAGGTCATAGTACAGGAAGTACAGGCGGAGGCAAGCGATATAAATATGGTCCAAACCTCACTACTCCTCTTCCTGTGAGGGCTTACGACAGGACCGAGGAGCAAACCAATGCCATAGTGCAGGCAGAACTCGACGCCCATTTTGGACCGAAACCGCCACCGCCGCCAAGGGAGAAAGTGCCTGTGGAAGTAGTTGACCACTTCATTCGTATGGCTCAACCACCAGCTCCTAATCCTGTTGACACAGACTATGAGCGCCACATCAGGAAGTTACATCGACGACGTCTACAGAAGGAGGCGAGCTCGAGCTCGAGCAAACAACAAGCAGCTGTCAAAAAATGCGGGAAAACCATTGCCCAGCTGGGAAAACAGGCGGCGCAATCGATCCCCCCGCTTGTTGTGCCACCAACAACACGTGACAGTACGCGCGCCCAATATTATTGTGGCCAAACAGTTTACGTTCCCGAGGTGGGCGATGTGGTAATAACCCAGGAGCATATAATGCAGGCTAAAGAACTCAAGATCACTGTTGGACAACTCCTCGAGATCGAGGACATGCCTGGGATTACAGAGGAGGAAATAAAACGGAAATATGTTCGGGGCGAACCTTTGGTCGAGCCAGAAGATGTCAACAAGCTCCCAACGAGAGTGTATGAATTGCATCAATGGTACATGGACATTACTAAGAGATCCAATCGAGAGTCCCTCATGGTGTATGTCAAGAAGGATGATTACTACCATGAGAAAGCTATGGCCGTTGAGTATCCTGAACTGTTTCAGTTATACAATCAAGACGCACTCGACAAATCTATTGTCAGTTGCTATTGTCTGTAAGTGATTTCTTTCTGTAATTTAAGTCTCAAGCTAGCTGTAGTGATCCTTTTGATCAATCATTACCTGTAATTATCCTCACTATATTCTTTTCTGTGGTATTATGCAGGATGAAGATGTATGAAATGAGAAAAGATGGACGCTATGGCATTGGGTTCATTGACCCAAACACCGTTAATGAATACACATGGAAAATAAACAAGCATCAAGAAAAAGAGGTAGAGGACAGCATGCTAGAGTTCTTGAAGCGCCTTAAATACAATGAAGATATACTACTTCCTTACAACTTCCAGTGAGTCACACTTTCTTGTACTACAAATTCTCTGTTTTTTCCTACTGGCTAGCTAGCTACATGTTTCTGCTTACATATGCCCGCTTAATTAAGACATGCAAACGTGTGTGCATGAAGATTTCACTGAATCTTGTGTATCATTAAAGTTGACGCCGGAACAGTTGAAATACTGGACTCGCTACTTAAAAAACAAAGTGACTATAACATCTTGTTTGGGATAGTCAACAGGTAATTTCAATCATTATTAACTATATATCTCAGCCTATTTAGTAATTCGTCATTTCATGATATGAACTATTTAATAACCCCTTTATTCATTTTCTTTGTCGGCGGGCAGGGCTTGGGCAAGGTTCATCAGCGTCACGGAAGGCGAATGGAAACCAAAACTGAAATGGTTTTGATCCAAGGTAAGTAATTAAGTAGTACTAGCTAGCTAGCTGCCATCTCTTTAATTATCATGCTTGATTAATTATTATCTGATCAAATTAAATTCCATTCTCGTAATAAAGGCCCTGAGGCAGGCGCAGGGGACTGATCTGTGTGCATTCTGCGTTTGCGAGAACATTCGCATGATGGCGTCCGAAAGGAGCAGATCTCAAAGACAGGAATGGGTACGCTTGTCAGAACACTATTCACAATTTTTACACCATTATCGATATCTAGTCACACAACTAATACACATGTTATTGATCTCCTTCTTAACAGTTCAAAGAGGTGCGGGACAAGCTCCTAGAAACGGAGCGCGTAGAAGCACTTCAAGAGGAAATAGCGGGATTTTTGCTCGACCAGGTCATAAATCCGAAGGGAGAATACTATTACCCGCTACCGCCCCCATGAACCACTTCCAATTGTCATCGTGCTCCGAAGGCACCAACTAGGCTAATGCCACTGGCTCCGAAGGCAACATGCATATGTAGGAGAAATTGTATATAGCTATACATGTGTGTATGTGTGAATTAATATGGTTTGTGAGACATTGATGATATATATATGATTGGTTCTACTAGAAATTCTATTTATATATATATATATATATATATATATATATATATATATATATGCATAACATGTACAATGTGTAATACCGTAAAATACAAGCAAACGAAAAAGAATTAAAATGGAAAACACAAAATTAAATGAAAAAGAAATCATAAAACCAAAAACCCCCCAAACATTTTAGTACCGGTTGGTGTTACCAACCGGTACTAAAGGGCTCCCGCCCCCCGGAGCTGGCTCGTGCCCCGTGGTTGCCCTTTAGCACCGGTTCGTGCTGAACCGGTACTAAAGGGGGGGGGCTTTAGTGCCGAAACGTTAGTGCCGGTTCCTAAACCGGCACTAAAGGGCCTTGCGAACCGGTGCTATTGCCCGGTTCTGCACTAGTGAATGCATCTAAATCAGTATGCATATAAAATAATTTATACATATTACCTTTAAAATTTCTTATAACAATCCTCGATGCAAAGTCAACTATGATGGGATCAATGTCAATATCATCCAATAATTTCTTCTTGATGCATAATGTTGCCAAATCATTTAACCGCTCTGAACCATTGTTTACCTCAGATAGTTCTTCAGTAATTTCAACTTTGTAAGCCAGTCACACTCATAGTAAATAAAATGTGGTAGGCAATGAAGATATTAGGATAACAATCAACTTCTTGGACATGCTCCAAAATATCCATTGCAAACATTACACCCTCTGGCAAAGTTCATATTATAATCTTCAATTCAAAAATAAGATCATATACCTGAACATCTCATGAACCATTAAGAGAGAAAGTTTGTGCAAGACTCTTCAAGTTCAATATCATGCAATGACTTCAGGGTGTCCGAGCTCAATAATAATATGAATATTTGGATGCATTTTTCCATAATGCAATTAGGGCCAAGATCGTGCTTGGGCATCATATTGATAACCATGGATGAATTTCAAAAGAAAAACCAAATGTAAAACAAATAACAAAAATAAGCACAAGATTTTAGTCAAAACCAGGGCCTCAAATCTGAGCATTTAAATAAAAACTACCATAATTAGGATTTGAGTCGAACATAACTACCACTTTTATTCTACTAATAAACATGGTCGGTCCTGAGATTTTGGGGGCTATTCATCCAGGAGACTAGGAAGTAGGAACCACAATATGAATATAAGAGATACCTTGGAGGGTCGAATTATTGATGGATGGAGAGCAAAGCGAGGTTGCACCGGCCGCCGGGGAATTGAAATTGGCCGACGACCTCACTGATTTAGGAATGAAAAATGGATTTTGGGGGAAAGGAAAAAAGAAGCGCCATGCGCACAGTGGCGATTAGCCAATAGACAAGCGTCAGCGACCGCTGGGAAATTGGAAAGCGCTGCGTGAATGCATGCGTGATGGAATGGAAAGCGATCAATCAGCCCCTTTTCGTTCTACGTGCATGTACTAACCTAAGGAAAGAATCGGAAGGGATCAATTAGTTCCTTTTTTTTCCTATGTGTATGTACTGAATGGATCGAATGGTTTCGCTGGCTCATCCTCCGTGACTTGCTGGGTGCGTACGTTCTGTTGGCCATAGCCTACGTGTATACCGGGGAGGGGCCTCTCGATTTTGGGGCCCGGGGCGGCCGCCCCCCCTGCCCCTCCCCAGGGCCGGCCCTGGTTGGCGCAGCCGCCTCGCCGTGGTCGGCCGAGCTTGATTCACATGGATTTTTTTTGATAAAGGGCGTTTTTATTAATTCAAAACATAACATCAAGAAGATAAAAATTATGATGAGCAACACTCAGCCTCTGCATAATTAGGATGCACACAGTCAAACACAAATAGTCTAAAAGAAAATAAAAAGATGACATATCGGCACTAATAGAGTCAAATAGTACTATCACTATGCCTATGTTGAAGAAGGTGATGGGCCAATACGAAGGTTATGCTGTCACTCATGTTGGGAAAAAATCTCCATGCCCACTCGCTTCAATTGCGTACACACCGCCTTGAACAGCGGTTGGAATTCCGTACGATGAAGCATATACCACGTACGAAGCGATTACGTACAAAAGAAAATAACCTACAAAGAAGAAGAGTTTTTGTCATTAAAAATCAGATCATTTCTACATAGCCAAAGCGATCATTCACATGAAAACATTGACAGCACGGGATGATTGTTGGGTTACTGTTAATGTGGATACAGATGGTGCATTGCCGATATAAGACGAGAAGAAAACTAATGCAGTGTAAACTTGAAAACAGTGAATTGTAAACTCAGCTTGTGTGCCGACGAGGATCTTACATAGTACATTTCTGCCTCAAATAGATTGCCTTTATAGAATTGGGATTTGCAAGTCCATGCCACCCCAAGATTTTCTTTAGTGTGTTTGTTGTGAGAAAGTGACATGTAAGATCAACTCCGCGTCGTCCGTTTTCTCCGCTTTGTGCGTTTTGTCTGCTTTTCATCCGTTTGAATTGGTCAGGCAGACATGCGCGTCCATATTCTCAAATGAGTCGGCTTGACCGCCCAATGGGAGGCGGACCTAATTGTGCCGATGTGACAAAAAAAAACAGTTCACAGAAATAAACATAATTAAACATAAGTGGCCGGTTAACCACCGGCAAAGTCCACTTAAACCTAATTAAACATAAATTAAAACATAAAAAGTCTGCGCCCGCACGCTATCCTAGACATCGCCGGCCTTACCCTTGCACTTGACGTCGATGTCGCCATCGCCAGTGAGGTTGATGAAGACGGGAGCAGGGCCAGCCCACCCGAACATCAGCTGGTACGCTGCTAGGGCAGCCTCCTCCGGCGTCTGCTGGGGCGGCGGCATTTCGGTTAGCCGCGCGAGCTCCTCCTCCTCCTCCTCCTCAAGCCGGAGCGCCTCCGCGTCGCGTTGCAGCATCTGCCAGTAGCGCATCTGCGGCTCGCCGTCAGCCTCCTCCTAGCGGAGCCAGTGTGCCTTCCAGCGTTCAAGATGGGCCGCCTCCTGCGCTGGCGTCGCGGCGTAGTGGATAGGAGGCACTCTCACCCACTCGCGGTATTGGCCCGTCCACGTGTAGGCCTCCTCCGGCCAAGTCGGTGGAGGCGGGGAGCGCTTCCGCGTCGGCTCTGGTTCCGGCTCCGGCTCCGACTTGGGCTAGACGGGCGGCAGCGGTGGCGGAGGCGGGACGAAGAGCGGGTTGTGGACGGAGTCCCCCGCCACCGACAAGGCAAGGGCTTGCTCCAACCCATCCCAGTGCACGTATTCCTCGAGCCGGCTTGCCTCCAGCGCGTGCTGTAGGGCCTCCTCGAGGGCGGCTTGGTACTTCGTCTCCGCCTCCATTTCCTCCGGCTCTACCCGCCGGGGCGGCGGTGGAAACGGCGGCGGGACAGCGGCGACGCCTACACGCCGTTGCTCCTCGTGTTCGAGGGCAAACCAAGCCTCCCAGTTGGGAGAGTCGGCGACGTACTCGGGCATCCGCCGCTGCTCCGGTGTGAGCTGCGCGCGGCGCCTGCGCACCTCCTCGTCGTGCGCCCGCTGGGTCCGCTGAACCGTCGGCACCGGGATCCGGTGCGGGTCCAGGTCCCGGTGGTGCGGCAGCGTGACGTCGGGGTAAGGCAGCGGCTGCCTGTACTCCCACTGCCACCGCGCTTGGTGCACCGGGATGTGTAGACGCCGGCGACCTGGGCAGAAATGCGCCGGGCCAGAGGAGGAGGGGAAGGAAGAGCACGAGATGACGAGGCGCCGGTGGTGCCCCTGCCCTTGTCGCTGCTGCTGTCGAAGAGGCCCATTGCTTGCTAGGGTTTGCTATCGCCGGCGAGGAAGCAAAGGGGGTGGTGGGGGGCCAGATGTGGGCAGAAGTGGATGAGGCCGGCCCTCGCCGCACGCGTGGTTAAAAAAGGACGCTTCCACTGACTGACTAGTGGGCCCGCGGTCGGTGGTTGTCATAAATAAGACGGCGAGCGGTAGTTGGATGGCCTATAAGTGGGGCCGTGGCGGACGCCGAGGAGACGCGCGGTGCGTCCGCTACGTGTCCGTGTCGATGCATTTCAGGCGTAATTTTAGGCTGGAAATGGGTCGGCGCGGACGCCAGGCGGATGAGATTTGGTTTTGGGTCGGCGCGTTGGGCCTCCACTTTTGTTCGTGCCGACCCAAACGGACGCAGACGGAGAAAATGGTTCGCCCCATTGAAGTTGCTCTAACGAGTCAATAAGCTCCTTCCTGATAGATGCAGTACACCGATGATACCTCCTGTCACACTACAGATATATGATAGCATGACCAGGGAAAACAGAGGCCCAATTCCGTCGCCAACAGACAAGCCAGGTTCTAGGACATGTGTGCGTAAGAATTAATATGCAATACCAACCATTTTGTGAGTCTCTCTCTATAGAAAATCATCTCATATGTGGGAAGAGAGTAATGGTTGCTGCAGACTTACTACTTGTATACGTGCACTAACAGAGATTTGCATATAAATCCGGAGAAAGCACACCATGTATACGCAATATATATTTGCGAGTTCTGTGTATGTTCTGGTCATGAAGAATTCCTTGGACAAAATCCAGTGTGCAATTTGCTTGCCACTTTACGTTGATACTAGGCTCCTTAGGCTTGGGATGCATTGGAAAATTTGACTTATCTAGATTATTTCTAGTGCTAACGGTGATTCTTCATTGCACTAACTATGGTAGTTCAAAGCTAGGTAGCTTGAAATCTTGATGGCTTAGTAGCACTAACTATTACTACACTATATAGTCTTATATGTCTGGACCAGATCATGCATGTTCAGACTTGCAAATGTAACTATGCCTGACTTTGGTATATTCGCCAACTAATTCAGATTCTCAAAATGACGAATTAACTGGTTATATTGATTAGCGAGATGTAGAACAAAAGTAAGCCAAACGGTAAATTAAGTTGTGCCTGAATAAAGCCAGATAAAAGTTGTGTTTGTTCATAAGTAGCTTAGTCGGCCTCAACAACAGATAGACTAGCCAAATAATTATTGGGTTAATGCTAACGCGGATAGAGATGGCGTGTTGCTGGGATAAGACGAGAAGAAAACTGATGCGGCGTAAACTTGAACACTACGAATTGTGATCGTGAGCCACTCAGCTTGTATGCCATTTACCGTTAATTTGTGCCCTGAATGGATTGCTTTTTTTGACATTGGGATTTGGGAGTCCTGGTCGCCCAAATTTTTTCTTCAGAGTGTGTTTCCTGTGAGAAAGCGACATGTAAGGAGGCAATAAGCTGCTTCCAGTTATAGCTGCAGTGCAAAAGTGATGCCTGCGCATCGAGTGAATTTGGATACTTTAATTTACACATCATGGAAACCACTCCTGTCACACTGTAGACATTGCCAGCACGAGACCAGGGGAAAGACAAGGCCAACACCATTGATAACACACGAGCCAGGTCCTAGGACATCGGTACATGAGAATTAATATGCAATACAAACCATCTCAGATGCCTCTCTCTGAAAAATGCCATTCATGCGTGGGTAGAGATCACGGTTGTTTTATACTTAATTGTATACATAGTTACATACATAGTTCCTTAATGGTCTAAAGAGTCCTGAATATATATCTAGAGAGAATCTGCACCGCCTCATGACACAACCACGTAGGGATCACACACCATAGGACAGTGATAGAAAGCGTGGAAAGTATCCTCTTTCTCTAAGCCACAGGTTAAATAAGTGTCAATAAGACTAGCCATAATGTAGAGTAATATACACTAGTAACATACACATATCTCTAGACTATGTTACTACCTTCATAGTGGGTAGTAACATTAGTATGGTAACATGCAAATCTTCATTTATTAAGCTATAGACTCATATTGCATTGAGACATGTGATGTTACAGTAACTAGTTAAGTTACTGAAACTACCTCTCTCATCATTAACTCATTGCCACATAATCAAATTTGCTGAGTTGGACTCAATGCTACTGCTGAAGTTACTTTCATTGTGGCTAGTCTAAATTTGATGGTGCGGCGAAACATATCCGGAGAAAGCACACCATGGATGGGTCCGGAGAAACCACAGACTTACTACTTTTATATGTGCACAACTGAGACTTGCATATAAGTCCGGAGAAAGCACACCATGGATGGTAATGTATATTTGCAAGTTCTTTGTATGTTCTGGTCATGAAGAATTCCTTGGACAAAATCCAATGTGCAATTTGCTTGCCACTTTACGTTGATATTAGGCTCCTTAGGCTTGGGATGCATGGGGAAATTCGACTTATCTAGATTATTTCTAGTGCTAACGGTGATTCCTCATTGGACTAACTACAGTAGTTCAAAGCTAGGTAGCTTGAGATCTTGACGCTAGTAGAAAAAAGGCCATTTGTCCCGGTTCATAAGGCCCATCTGTCCCGGTTGCGGAACCAGGACTAAAGGGTCGTTACTAATGCCCTTGGCCTTTAGTCTCGGTTCTTATACGAACCGGGACAGATGGGTCTCCACGTGGCCGCTGTGGCGAGCCCAGGCAGGAGGGCCTTTTGTCCCGATTGGTGGCACCAACCGGGACCAATAGACATCCACGCGTCAGCTGTTCAAGGGCTAGGGTTTTTGTTTTTTTTTCTGAAAGGGGGGTGGATTTGGGGTTTTTGTATGGTTAATTAAGGTGTTTCATATATTGTGTTAGGTAGCTAATTAATTAATAGAGAGAAGTGTCCTCTCTTATCTCCGTGCTTGGTCGATGCTACGTACTATACGTATAGAGAGGCCCTCGACATGCTAGCTAGTAAGAAAATGAAGGAAACAATTAAGTACAGAAATTCGTCATGCATACCGAGAGAAGTGATCGACCTCTCCTTCTCCGAGAGATTGGTCGAACAACAAGTTTTCGTATTATCTATCCGACGCTACTGGCTACATACATATACAACATGTAAGATCTATTACAATCCCCTAGCATCTGAAATCAAGTTCCACATGGTATTCTCTGGCTTTATTGATGACGTGGTCAAGAAAGAATCCCGCTAATTCCTTTTGAATTGCTTTCATGCGATCTTCTGGTAGGAGTTCATTCCGCATCTCCCACGTCCAATTTGAAGAAGGGGGTTAATACATATATATGAATGAAACTCAACAGAAATGATGGTGTAATAAAATGAAATTGTGAATATTATTGCTTATGCACATCAAATTGTCTTTTAGAGTAGCCCCGCTTATCTTTGCAGGTCGCGTTGTAGATGAACTCGCACACGTAGTATCCACAGAAATCATTCCATTGTTCCTGCCACAAGCACTTTACGAGAAATAGAGGTCAATCAAACTGATAATGAAGCATTATAAATGGCATTGATGAAAGTAGCTAGAATCAATGGGATCGAGATGTGCGGAACTAGCTAGCTAGTACTACTTACTTTCGGGTATGTCCATCGCAGCTCCCCCGGCAGTCCCGGAGCTTGTGCGGTGAATACTTTCCAAACCCTGCGAGATAAAGAAAACAATTACTTGATATCAGGAAATGAACAAAAAGTTGCCGATATGGTGCGATAATGATTGATTGAACTTACTTCTCGAGCATTTTAGTCATGTCCGCATAGGTCTCGAGAAATTTTCGTCTTGAGTCTAAGACGGTTACTAGTCCCTGCTCAAGCTTAATCTCCAGGAGAATATAGTGGAAGCTGCACACACATGCATAACTCATCAATTACATTACTATAACCTCGCTCGAGTAATAAGGGAAACCGAATATGCACAAGATAGTAACACTCACTCGAAGTTGTAAGGAAAGAGTATTTTATCTTTGTTTTGATTTACTATCAATGATTTGAGCAAGTTGGCCTCAGCATCATCGGCGTTCTTTTCAACCTCAAATTTATCTATGAGATTTGTGTTAATGAACCCAATATCATACATTTCTGCTTTTCTGCACTCGACGATCTTCAATCTTCATAATATAGTGAGGATAATCATATATACATGCAATGAAAGAGCTGAGCTATATATAGAGACTTAATGACAGAAGTAGTACTTACAAACAGTAGCAAGTGACCGTTAATTTATCGAGGGTCTTTTGATTGAACCACTGGAAGAACTCCTCGAATGGAACAGTCAACAAATCAATTCCAACGAGGTTGTGCTCCTCTTTAACTCTCAGATACAAAGTATTCGTCCCCCCAGACCCTCTGCAGGTTTTCATGTACCAATCATGGAATCTTCGCATCATCGTTGTTAGAGATTTTTCATCTTTGACAAGAGGCTTCCTGTAATGGTATTGGTGTTCTTCCACCTCCAAGAAATCATAATGTACATCGTCGGGCAGGTAATCTTCAAGATTGCTATAACCGGGCACATTAGCGATGATATCGCTGGACACCTTGAGCGGGGGGCACGATTGGTCCGCTTGTTCGCCGAGCTAGGATTTTTTTCCCAACTCGTCGTTCTGCTAACCTTCGATCACTGATAGTATTTCCCGACCGCTCCGCTTCGATATATACCTTTGCAGTAATGCGCTTATAGTTAGTTTTCGGCGGAGACTTTGGTGGTTTCCTCAGGGCATCGAGTGTGTGCTTTGCTTTCACCCGGTCTACCTTCTCCTCCGGAGGTGGTTGTCTCTTTGCTTTCACCCCTTCAAAGAAGTCATTCACTTCTTTTTCCACGATCTCCGCGTTTTCTTCCACGGTCCTCTCGTATGGTAACTTCTCTAGAGGCTTGAGAGGTGGACCGAATCTGTATTGCCTGCCTCTGGCTGTACTGCTAGATGCCGAAGCAGACGGAGCGGCTGCGGCTATCTTCTTTCGTGCTTGCTTACGAGGAGGAGGAGAAGGACTACGACGCGCCAGAGCAGCCGGGGCGGCGGCGGGTCTCTTCCGCCCTTGCTGGCGAGGCGGAGAAGGAGGAGGCTGGTGGCTGCTCGGGCGTGCCGGCGTAGGCGGAGAAGAAGGCGGAGTGCCGCCACGCGCCAGAGAAGGAGGTTGGTGGCTGCTCGGGCGCGCCGGCGTTGGCGGAGAAGGAGGCGGAGTGCCCCCACACGTCGGAGAAGGAGGTTGAGTGCCCTGATCACTCGCCAGAGGAGAAGGTGGTGGAGGAGGCGGAGTGCCCTGACTCGCTGGAGGAGGCGGAGGCGTACAGTTCAGAAGGTTGATGAGCTCCTTCCGCCACAGGCATGGAGTCTTCAGACAAGAACCCAGTCGAGTCTCCCCGTCACCCGTAGGGTGGTCAAGCTGGAGGTCCTCAAATCTTTCTTTGATGTCATCCACCATCACCCTAGCATATCCTTCGGGAATCGGCCGGCAGTGAAAAGTTGCGCCAGGTTCAGGAGGTGCAACAGAGCCAACAACCACCTTGACTTTGAATTCCATCCACTGCGTCATAAGGTGGCAATTTTGAGACTCCGTCATAGCATCCACGGGGTAGCTAGCAGGAGCCGTGAAGACAGGCTCCTGAAGCAGCTCCGTGTAAGCCATGCTGCTTCTCCGCTGAGATGGCGGGGTAGCTTCGGGTGTAGCAGCTTCGGCAGGTCGCGTGCTGCGGGCCTCGTCTCGTTCCTCTAGTGCTTGTACCCTTGCGTGCAGCGCCTGTAGTTGGGTCAACTCCTTTTTCTTCTTCCTCTCCCGACATTTGTAACCGCCTACGTCGGGAAATCCAGCCTTCCATGAAAGGGAGCCTGGCGTGCCTCGTGCCCGTCCAGGGTGCTCAGGATTCGCGAGGGCCTCTGTGAGCTCGTCGTTCTCTCTGTCCGGAACGAACGTCCCTTGTTGCGCCTTTTCGATATACTCCTGAAGCTTCTCGATGGGTGTGTTCAGCTCCTCGTTGTTCCAAACGCACTTCCCTGTTACAGGGTCCAATTTTCCCCCAACCCCGAAGAACCAAGTCCTGCAACGGTCTGGCCAGCGTCGGGAGTCTGGTTCGATCCCTTTAGCAATGAGGTCATTCTCAGCCTTGTCCCACAATGTCCGGGCTTTCAGGTAGCCACCTGACCCCGTGCGATGGTGATGCTTCTTCTTTTCAGCATTTTTCCTGTTTGTCGCTGACATCTTCGCTGCTCTCTCAGATTTCTTTTTGGTGACAAATGCGGGCCACTAATCTTTGATCTTCTCAAATTGGCCGATGAATTCTGGAGTGTTGTCTTGGTCGACAAACGATGATTTGAGCTCATTCTTCCACCTCCTGAATAGCTCAGCCATCTTCTTAAGAGCATAAGCCTTGATCATTGGCTTTTTAACTGGATTCTCCGGATCCTCCTCTGGCGGGATGGTGAAATTTTCCCGCAGCGCGGTCCAAAGATCAGCTTTCTGCCTATCACTGACATAAGACACCTGAGAGTCTTTGTCCTTAGGCTTCAACCATTGCTCGATGCTGATCAGGATCATGTCCCTAACTAGAACCCCGCATTGAGCATTAAATTTTTGCTCGGTCCAGAGTGGTTCAATCGGTTGGCCAGCGCGATCAATTTCGATGATGTTGTACCTTTCATCTGAGTGCAACTTTCTCTTCGGGCCTCGTCTCGTTACCGAAGTGTTTCTCGATCTGGAGGGCTAGAAAAGAAGAAAAAAAGAGAGTTAATATGTGTACATACCAAAAACAATTAATGCATCAATTAGCTATAGTCAGCACATGCTTAATTAATTAATATATATACCTGACCGGACTCCGTTCGGTCACCGGAGCCATCATCACGGTGTCCTTCCCCCTCCATTCGGTCACCGGAGCCGTCATCACGGTGTCCTTCCTCCTCCATTGTTTGATCATCGTCGTCGTAACCTGCTTCTTCATCTTGTCTTTCCAGACCATCGGTGCATGTGTCATTGAGAAACGACAAGACGACATCACTTCCGTGTGCGATTATCTCACCCAACACCGCTTCTTGTGCTTCGTCTCGGGGGTGCGGATCCATAGTTTCTGCAAATATTTACAACATGTCAATTATTATTTAAACATGACAGATGGATATATTAGTGGCAAACGTTGAACTAGCTAGCTAAGCACAATAAGGAATCATATTAGTGGCCTGGCCTCGACGCTTCTCTAGGGTTTGGGGTGGCCTCGACGACAACGCTTTTTTAACTTGGTAAATTTGGGTGGCCTCAAGAGAGTTTGTCGACCGGGTAGGGGCGCGGCGGGAGGGGGTAGGAGACCGACATTGTTTTTTCTAGGGTTTGGGTGTCCTCGAGAGTTTTGGTCGAGCGAGAGGGCCGGGGGGTGCTCCCATGGTATAAGTTATCACGGTCGAAAGGGGGTATATATATCGACCGCCCCTCATGTCAAAGTTATCCGGGAGGGGGTTATATCGACAACGACGATGTACATACATGGGAAAATAATGTTATCGGGGAGGGGGTATATCGACCCCCCCTCGTGTTGAAATTATCGGGACATAAATTATACAAACATGGAAAAATAAGAAAAGGAAGAAGAGGAAAAATAAGAAGAAAAAAAAGAGGAGTAGAAGAAAAAATAATCTCCTCTATTCTTTTCTTCTTCTCCTCTTTTTTTCTCCTTTTTTCCTCTTCTTATTTATTTCTCCTCTTCTTCTCCTTTTTCTTTTCCTTCTTCCTAAACTAAACATATATAAACTAAAATAATCCTAACTTTTGCATACGAACATATAAACTAAAAATTCTATGAACAAAATTACAACAGAAAAAATCATAAATTTTTTATAAAAAATGACATATTCTTTGCATATGAACATACAAGCATTTGCAATATCACCCCAAAAAATCTATGAATAGAAAAAAATCCTAACTTTTTCATATATATGAACATACATACACCATCATCATCATCTACTCCTACTACAATATGAACAAACAAATAAATAAATATATATGTGAACAGGGGGCCTGCTTCGTCGTCGGCGCCGGGGTGGGCGGCGGCGTTGGGGCGCAGGAGAGAAGGGGGAGAGGAGGGGGAACGGTGCGGTGAGGCGCTCACAGTGCACGCGAGCGGCGACGAGGTCAGGGCAGGGCGCGGCGTGCGCGATGACAAGGCGTGGCGAGGTCGAGGCAGGGCTCGGCGACAGCGAGGTAGGGGCAGGGAGCGTCGACATCGGGGCAGGGTGCGGCGAGGCCGGGGCAAGGGCGACGGCGACGATGGAGACGGCGGACGGGGACGCATGGCAGCCTGGCGGCCTCGGGGCGGAACTGCGAGATGAGAAGTGAAAATTTTCACATGTCCTGGTTATATATTCAGAGCATTGGTTCCAGTTCATAGCACAAACTGGGACCAATGCACCCTTTAGTCCTGGTTGGTGCCACCAACCGGGACCAAAGGCATCTTTTCAGCAGCCCAAAGGGCGGGAAGCGGTGGCCTTTGGTCCCGGTTGGTGGCACCAACCGTGACAAAAGGGGGTGCATTGGTTCTGGTTGGTGCCACGAACCGGAACCAATGCACCCATTTAGTCCTGGTTTGTGCCACGAACCGGGACCAAAGGCCTTGCACAGCCGGGTGGTGGCGGGAGTTTAGTCACACCTCGCTAGTCGAGAGGGGCGCGCAGTGGTTTATAAGCCCCACTGCCGCACCCCTCTCGAGCTCTTCTCTATTGCAGGCTTACGGGCCTAATTGTGACTGCTGTGCCTGATGGGCCTACTGGGCCTTCTGCGGGCCTGTATCCTGGCCTATTGATGGGTTTCTAGTCGTATTCAGGCTGTGGTGGCCTAGTAGGTGGCAATTTTTTTATTTTCTGCTTTATTTTTTGTTTTGTTCCTACTTACAAAAAAATACTTATTTATTTTATTTTATTTTTTTCTAATTATTTATTTATTTTATTTTATGATAATTTTATTTGCTATTAAAGTTTCTAACAAAAAAAGTTCTTTATGAAAATTCTTTTTGCTTTTAATGATTTTGGAATAGAAAATACTTTGATAATTTTAGTTGCATCAATTTTATATAATTTTAGTTTCATAAATTTTAGAGGTTGCTTATAATGTTTTGAACAGAAAATACTTTGATATTTTTAGTTTCAATGATTTTATTTATGTTATTAAATTTTATTTTATTTTATTTTGTTTCTACTTATATATTTTATTAAAGTTTATATTATTTTGTTTCAAATTACTTATTTATTTTATTTTATGATAATTCTTTTTACTGAAAGACCCTGAAATTCGTTATTTTTCATGCATTTACTGATTATTTTGATCTATAAGACCCTGAAACTGAAAACACTACAAATGAACTCTAAAAAGGTTGAAAGTTGGCATGATACCATCATTTCACCCACATAGCATGTGCAAGAAAGTAGAGAGGCTTACGGCAAAAACTGGATGCACTTCGTGTATAAAATGCACAATTCAAAGCCACATCATCAATTTAGTACATATAGCTCTCATGGATAGATAAGTGACCAAATTAATAGAAGTTCATCATCACATTAAAAACAAAGTACATACATAGTTCTCATTGAACAACATATAGCTCTCCAGAGCATCTAGTTAAACCATACATTGAAACTATGTGAAACCTTTCAATGCAACAATAAATGCGATCATAATCACAACTAGGGTAAAAATTGATCCAACGGCATAATGATACCAAGCCTCGGTATGAATGGCATATTTTCTAATCTTTCTCATCTTCAACCGCATTGCATCCATCTTGATCTCGTGATCATCGACGACATCCGCAACATGCAACTCCAATATCATCTTCTCCTCCTCAATTTTTTTTATTTTTTCCTTCAAGTAATTGTTTTCTTCTTCAACTAAATTTAATCTCTTGACAATAGGGTCGGTTGGAATTTTTAGTTCAACTACCTCCTACATAAATAAAATATATGTCAACTTGATGGGCATAATTGTCATAAACAATAAATGAACCAAATAGTTATAAAAGATAATATATACCACATTCGAATCATAGCTAGGATGAGGGCCGACGGGGGCGGATACCAAAACCATCGCACTATATAATAACAAGCAATAATAAAAGTAAGAAAATTAGACAAGTATCTATCTAAAGTAAGAATTTTTTTCTTTCATAAGAAGATAAGAGGCTCACCACAGTGGTGCAGGCGACGAGATCGGCGTGGGCGATCGACGGCGGTGAAGACGGGGACGGGGCGTGACAGACCGCTAAACCTAGACAAATCTTGGGGAAAATGAAGCTTGGAGGTCGAGCTTCGAGAGCAGAAAGCTTAACTAGCGTGGCTTGGACATTTCATCGAACACCTCGTGTGCATAGGAGGTGAGCTAGAGCACCCCAAATGCCCTCTCCTTGCCGACCAAAAAAAACAGAGCACTGTGGAGTGCTCTGCTGCGGCGACAGGGTATATATAAGCAACTCATTTGTCCTGGTTCATGGATGGAACCGGGACTAAAGCCCAGCCTTCTGTCCCGGTTTGAGCCAAGAACCGAGATCAATGTTTGTGGGCCAGGAGCGAGGCCCATTGGTCCCGGTTCGTGCCTGGAACCGGGACAAATGGGTCCATACGAACCGGGACCAATGCCCACGAGGCCCCAGTCGGCCCCCTGGGCTCACGAACCGGGACGAATGCATCCATTGGTCACGGTCCGTGGAAGAACCGGGACCAATGGGCTGGCTAGGCCTGAATGAAAGCCCCTTTTTCTACTAGTGTGATGGCTTAGTAGTACTACTATTACACTATTTACTCTAATATGTCTGGACCGGATCATGAATGCTCAGACTTGCAAATGTAATTGTGCCTAACTTGGCATATTCACGACTAATTCAGTTTCTCAAAATGAGTCTTTTAAAAAAAATGAGTCACGAATCTACTGGTTATATTGATTGGCGAGATGTAGACCAAAAGGAAGCCAACACTTTTGCTTCGGTACACCCCCCCCTCATAAGCACATTAAGGTCAAGATCGGTCCGTACTCCTTCATAATTAAGGGTGTGATTGGCATTAAAAAATAACTAAGTCAGGTTTAATCCTATTGAAACCTTGGATTGTTCTCGCGCACTAGGCCATAGACCAGCGAGAGTACTCAATGCCGGGGCACACATCTTTGCCACCGCCTTCCCGTTGGCAGCTTCCTTGGGCAGCTTTAGGTGTGGGCAATGTCCCACAAACCCACAAGCTACTAGCGCATGTCACCGGACAACTTCGCGATGGTCGGGCTCAACAACCAGTTCACTCTCATCTAGCCGGCT
Source organism: Triticum urartu (assembly GCF_003073215.2). Taxonomy (NCBI): domain Eukaryota; kingdom Viridiplantae; phylum Streptophyta; class Magnoliopsida; order Poales; family Poaceae; genus Triticum; species Triticum urartu. Next base: position 584,706,840 of record NC_053028.1, read on the forward strand.
GCTCCCAAGGTGCAGTTTGTGGGCTCCATGCTCAAGAGCTCTCTAATTGAAAATCAGTTCTGGACTTTTTTGTCTTAATTAATAGTACCAATCAATTATAAAAATAGAATTGGGGATCATCCGTCCAAGCAAGTAGTAACTTGACACCTGAATTCATGTGTATGCTCTGCTCTGGAATATGGCAATGAGGAGCTCAACATGGACTCATGGTTGTGGATGTTAGGAGTTTATCGTTTTTGGTCGGAGGCCTCTTGAACGTCCTCAAGGTATTCAGTATGCATTACATGATAGTCGGGGCTACTTTTATCCATCATGATTTTTTTGGCAAAGCTACAAGAATAAATCAAAATACAGGTTGGCTAAATGGGACATAATCTATAGGCCAAAGGACCAAGGGGACCTAGGGATTGAAAATCTTGATGTCAAAAATAGGTGCCTACATAGTAAATGGTTATAAGACTTTTCGTTGAGAATGAGGGTGTGTGGATACAACTATTACGTAACAAATACCTACACTCTAAAACCCTCGCATAAGTAATAACTCAGCTGAATGATTCGCCATTTTGAAAAGGGCTGACGCATACAAATGTTGTCTATTTCAATAGAACCAAATTCATTGTGGGAAACGGTAATACCACCAGGTTTTGGGAAGATACATGGCTAGGGGACACGCCACTCAATATCCTACCCTTTATAATATTGTACAACAAAAACAGGCTCTCATCAGTACAACTCTAAGATCGATTCCTTAAACATTCAGTTTAGAAGATCACTAGTGGGGGAGCGATGGGATAGGTGGCTACATCATGCGCAGGTTGATGGAGATTAACCTCTCTGATGATCCAGATACACTACACTGGAGAGTTATGGTGTTGGGGATATTCTCAGTAAAATCAATGTATATCGATTTGGTAAACACTAGTCCAATCCCATAGTTGCTTCGCATTTGGAAAATTAATGTGCCTCTAAAGATAAACATTTTTATGTGATTTCTTCACAAGGAAATAATCTTGACTAAGGATAACATGGCAAAACATAGTTGGGAGGGTGGTAAACAGTGTTGTTTCTGTCATCATGCTGAATCGATTCAACATCTGTTTCTCGAATGCCCACTAGCCAAACTACTATGCAGCACAATGCATGTGGCCTTTAATGTCAGACCACCTAATAACATAGACATTTATTTGGGACTTGGCTAAATGGGGTAGAGCATAAATTAGTGGCGCATATTCGAATCAGAGTGCGTGCGTTACTTTTGGGATATATGGACTGTCAGAATGACATGATTTTTAACACACAAAACATTACACCTTTTTTGTAGGTCATCTACAAAACAACTATCCAGATCTATATGTGATCGTTACTCAGCCGTGCAGAAGTCAAGAAATAAATGGCTTGCGGGTGCAACCATTGGAAGACGGTAGCATGGAATACCTATAACTGGTTTGGATGGTGGTCCAACAATACGATAGGTGTATAGGCATCTAGTCTTATTTTTGCCGGTTGTGGCTTTGATCATCTTTTCCAACTCATTTTGAGTGCTTGTATCATACTACATACTTGTTGGATACTTGGTTTATTAATATGGATGCATGCATCATTGTGATGCAGAGATCGGGGGCAATCCTTTTTAAAAAAAAAAGATGATAGTCGGGGCAGGGCGGTATGGGGATGGATGGGTCGCGCCTGGTGGGTTGGAAAGGCGAGCTGGCAGAGATGACCGGAGGGCACTAATTAGGCCCTAATATTAACTACCTAACAAATCAGAGGATTAATTAGCTGGATGGAAATACCATTTACAAGTTTTTAGGGGGGGGGGGGGCTGTACGTGAGCGTTCCTCTTTGTTGAGGTAGTATCGCAAGACATGTCGGGATCGGTTACTTTAGAAATCCCGATGAAAAATCGCTCAACCACTGCTGACATCCCCATGACTGAACTAATCCTGATTACTATGTGGTTCATATGGTGGCAGCGGCACCAAGTAGCCGAATGAGAGATGATATAGGAGCTACATCGCTCGACTGTTTTGACCAAAGTTTTGGCAAAAAAACTTCATCAAAGCTACAACACGAAATCATTCAGTTTGAAAGGAGATTCATACGTGGAAAAAATCAATCGAAGGACTGTTAAGATTAATGTGGAAGCATCATTTCGGGAGGAAACACTCTCATACTCCAGTGGAGCGGTGGCGGGAGATCATTAAAGGAAATTTTATTTTGGTAACGACTTAGGTTCTACCCCATGTTTGGATTGCAGAATAGCAGAGTTGAGTGCTATTTAGAATGACCTATACCTAGCAGGGAGAATTGGATGCAATAAGGTATACATTGAATTAGATGGCATACTTGCGGTGGAGGCTGTTAGACGAGCACATGATTATATGGGCCCTGATGTGGCAGTAATAGCAGAATGTATTCAGCTCCCTTTGAATTTCGCAAGTATTGACTACAGTTATTGTTGTAGAGAAGCTAATGTGGTTGCTGATAGCTTAGCTAAACTTTATTTTGTTTCTAGTTTGTCTGAACTTTGGGACTCTACTATCCCCGAGTTTATTCTTCCCCACATTGTAAACAATATGTCAATTGTTTCAGGAGTAAAGTTTAGATGTTCACTTTTTTGTGTTTATTTTTTTGCTCACATGCTTTTGTTCCAAAGTTCCAAAGATGCCTATAGGATTCAGAATAGAGTGAAAGTCTCTTCCAAATGCAGCATTTCAAAATAAAGAATGTACTATTGAATTGCCATGGCTCTAGGTTAAAAACTCATTTGAAAATTCCTCAACCTCAAGACACAGAGCAAAGGTAGTGGTTGCTCGTTCACCAACTTCAACTTCTACTATAGATGAGTATATTTTATTCAAAAACGAGCAATGCCCCGTCCATGCGAGTTGTAGTTGCCTTTGGATATTTACTAGTAGCACAACGAGTGTAGAAGACGTGTTGGCACGACTCAAGGAAGGAAGGGAAGGTGAAGAATTGCATCTCGAGCAGAGCACACCAACCTGATTGTAGAAGGATCATGCTCTTGGATAGATTCCACATAGATTCCGTGAATCACTAGCTGAAGCATGGATGTTTTCTTCATAAAAAGGATCGATCCAGCCCATCTTTGGTGAAACACACGGAATACGTATGTGTGGTGTTGAATCCAAAATGTCCAGTCGAGATCATCTACCTTGTTCACCGATCCAACCGTTTTGCACAAAAGAACATCATTATCTTCTCAACCAACTCTCTACCTACCCAGTCATAAAAAAAACTCTGCCCCCAAGTACCAAAATGTTCAGACAGACATCACCGGGGCTCGAGCTCCATTCACACAAAAAAATTCAGACACCTGCTTAACAACAAGCACTCGAGGAAACCGTCCGACGGTGGGTGGCGGCGGCGAGGTGTTCCTCGTTTTCCCCTTTTTCGGCCCTTGCGTCTTCTAATGCCGCCATGTCAGTCCTCAGCCAATCATAGTAATGGTTGGGAGACCCGACATACCTCCAGCCATAGTTCCAAGCGCCACATCTATGATCCCGCGTGAACTGTTGCGTCCGCTCCCATGCACAAGATGGCAAGTCTCCCATGCGACAGGCGCGCACATGGATCTCTTTTTTTGCGATGAAAAAGGGTGTTTTATTCCAAACTCACAGAATTACAATCCTTAGCAACACGTTCAGAAATAAAAGGAGGGGATTGGTTAAGCCAGCACACAGTGCTATCCCCAGATCTACCATTATTTGCTAAGCGCGTACATGGATCTCTTGACACCTTGGATCAACGGAGTTCATGGCTGGCAGAGTGATGCATTCTATCGCCTGCTCGGTCATCACCACAGATGAGTGTTCGGCGCAAGCCTGCTGGCGCGCAATTTCTTAGTTAGGCCCCTGCTTGCATTTCGGCCTTGGGCGTTGCACGTGATCGTCATTGATGACTGCTGGCCTTTGGCGGTGCAAAGATTCATTATGTGTTGACTTGTGGTGGCCTCTCCACCATTACGGTGCTCTCTGCTGGGAGCTGGAACATGGAAGCGATGTTCAGGACTTTCGGGCAGGCGGTGATAGGGAAACAACGCTATGATCAACGGCTTGGTGTTGGTGATTCAGATCTGGTTGGCTGAGTGGGGTAACTGGAAGCTATGCTGCAGCGACTTCATACAGCTCCACGATGACTGTGGTCGCCGAAAGATATTGAGGAGTGTTCATTTCTGAAGATCTAGTGGTTGACTACGATGCTGAGATGTAGATTATGGATGACGACTTGACACAGAGGAATGGTGGTGCAGTGGTGGGGGTCACAACGCATGTTGTTGGGGGTATAACTATTGGGTATGACCCGCCCAGGAGGGGCTGGGTCATACCGCTGGTGTTTCATAAAATACAAAGCCCAGGAAGATGTTGAAGATGGCGGTTCACGAAGCAGGTTTACTGAAGGACAAAAGCCCAGAGACGACTTAAAGCCCACATCTGTAAACCGCCATGTATGTATGACTTGTATTGTAAGGCATGTGTAGTTAGTCACCGAGCCGGACACGTTGTGTATGAGCCGGCCGGGACTCCATGAGCCGCTGGGCGTCAACCTATGTATATAAATGGATGACCTGGCGGCGGTTCAAGACAAGAAACAAGAGACCGAGAACTAGGTCAAGCATATTCGCTCCTTGGTAATCGAACCCCAAGCAATACCACCTAAAACTGGAGTAGGTCTTTACCTTCACCGCAAGGGGCCGAACCAGTATAAACTCCCTATGGCCTTTGTCCCGTTTAACCCCTTTAAGCTAACCTAGTTGCGATGGCTCCACGACTAAGTCCTTCTGCTAGGACATCTGCCGTGACAATTTCATGACAGTTGGCACCCATCATGGGGCCTGCGCACGGTGGTTTCGAGTTCTTACAGGGCAACTTTGAAGGGATCAAGGGATATGCTGTGGGCCGGATGACCAAGAGCCATCGCAGCAAGCTCTATATCGATGATGCAGGCTGGGGCCCCGAGACCGGCTCAGTGGAGTACGGGTACTGGGTCCCCTTCGACGTAATCCACGTTTTCATCGGCAAGATCGGCGAACCGGGCCCTAAGCCGGACATTTGCACCGACATCGTCGAGACGGTTCAGCGTGCACAACCCACCCGGGTTCAGCCCGCCGTGAAACGCGCCTTCGTTGGGTTCATCCATGGGGTGGAATCTGAGGAAAGATCTGTGTCTAGCGGTGAGACGGCCATCTATTCTGATGGTGAGTCGTCCACGGGCGAGACCAATTCATTGTATCAACTGCAAGACGGCCAGCTTGGGGGTTATTCCGATGGTGAAAGTATTCTGGACCCCTACGAGCCGCTGAACATGGTTGCAATCTTCATGGCCGATACACAACCGACGCTTGGTTCAACAACCGCCGCGGCTATGACCTCCAGTTCAATGGCTGCGGCGGCGGCTGGTGCTAGCGGCTCTGCGCGCCCGCCGGCTCAAGTTCTCCCCGAATTGCTGGAGGCTCTAGCGACTCTGATGGGGGTGGAGGTAACCCTGGACAACCAAGAACAGCACAAGGTGGATGTGGCTAAGCTATGAGATGATATAGCTCAAGCCAAGGAGGAGCTGGCAGCTGAGAACACTAGGATGGCTACAGAACGGGCTATTTTGGATGCTCAGGCACAACGGATCCAGGCGGATTCCTTTCGGCTCATGTTGGATCAGAACACTTCAAATGAGGTCATGAGGAGGAGGGACCGGAGTCATCTACCCCCGGCTTACGAACCAAGGAACCTATTCAACACGCCTGGAGTAGGAACCAGTGACCCGCCGCTGGTAAACCGGACGGTTGAAGCACCTGGGGCTGGAGCACCGGTTAAGCCATGCATGATGGGCTCTCCACATGTGAATAATACCCCACCTCAGCATGTTTCAACGCCACCGGGTCATTACTCTAATCCTTTGGACAATATGATCGCTACAGCATCGCGATTGGTGGTTCTACCGGTTGAAGGCGAGTCTCCAACATCGATAGAGACACGGCGTGCCAGGGAACTCCTTCAGACGGCTGTGGCTCAGCAGGCGGCTTATTCCTATAGTCGCGAGTGAATTCACTCAACTCCTCGTCCAAGCCGGAGTTAAAAAGACACATTGAATCACCAGCGATTTCAAGCAATGAGCGGCGCCGTAACCAGCCTCGTGGGAATGACCCGGCGTGCGGTGGTGCCAATGCTCAAGCTTCCGTGGATCAGGGCAGAACGCGTCAGGAGGCCGAGCTGGCGGCTCAGCAAACGACTCATCAGTATTCTCTGGCTTATCCGACAGCCTCCGTGGAGGCAGGCGTGACCTCTAGAACCTTGGGCGTGCCATGTTTAGTGCCAGCTCTGCATAATGAGCGTTTACCCAAGGATTTCAAGGGTCCTTGCAAAGTGGCTAATACACGGCGGATCAACCCCCTGAAGAGGGGGTTGAAATTTATGAGATGGCAATGGAGTTGCTGGATGGGACGGCCCGTACTTGGCTGAAAGGGCTGCCTGCCAATCCATTGGATCATGGTCCGAGTTAAAAGCCCAGTTTATCCAGAATTTTAAAGACACGTGCAAGCAGCCTATGTCAATTGTGGATTTGGACTCTTGTGTCCAAGAAGAGGGCGATTCAACAACCCATTGGGTGCGCCGGGTCTCAGCCATCCTTCACTCATCGAATCGTATCAATGCCGGCTCAGCAGTTCTAATGTCGGAGAAAAACTGTCGTTTTATGCATCTTAAGCAGAAGCTGGGGCGGCTCAAATACCACTGCAGTGACATGGGGGAACTGATGGCGGCTCTGGTCAAGTATGCCGACTCTGATAGTACCAAGGACCCCGAGTCTGATGAGGAAAGGCCGGGTAAGGGAAATAAGAGTAGCAACACCAAAGGGCAGCAGCATAACACGGTGAATCAGGGGGGCAATGGTAAGCGCAAAGCTGATAGTAGTTTGGATTTTGTGGCTAACACCAATACACAGAATAATGGTCAGTGTCGTAAGGGAAAGCCAAACCCTCGATTTGGAGGACAAATTTTCAATCTTGAAGAGATGATGAATCAGCCCTGCCCGAAACATGGTACACGGGAAAAGCCGACCGCTGACCTCTCGAAGGATTGCTTCATTATGAGCGAGTATAGAAATTCAAGATTCTTTCAGAATAATCATGGGCTGGGTGGCGGCTCAGGACCCGGCTCTCATGGTCCGGCTTACGGTGGAGGCGGTTCTTGTTGGGGAACGCAGTATTTCAAAATTTTCCAAGGATCACGCAAGATCTATCAAGGAGATGTATAGCAACGAGAGGGGAAAGAATATGTCTACGTACCCTCATAGACCGAAAGTGGAAGCGTTATGAAACGCGGTTGATGTAGTCGAACGTCTTCGTGATCCAACCGATCAAGTACCGAACGCACGACACCTCCGCGACCTGCACATGTTCAGCTCGGTGACATCCCTCATACTCTTGATCCAGCTGAGGCCGAGGGAGAGTTTCGTCAGCACGACGGCGTGATAACAGTGATGATGAAGTTACCGACGCAGGGCTTTGCCTAAGCACTACAACGATATGACCGAGGTGGAACTCTGTGGAGGGGGGCACCACACACAGCTAAACAATCAACTTGTGTGTCTATGGGGTGCCCCCTCCCCTGTATATAAATGGGGTAGAGGAGGGGGCCGGCCGGCCACCTTGGGCGCGCCACCAAGGGGGGAATCCTACTCCTACTAGGAGTAGGTTCCCCCCTCTCCTAGTCCTACTAGGAGGGGGCCGGGAGGAAGGGAGAGAGGGGAGGAAGGAAAGGGGGGCCGTCCCCCTCCCAATTCAGATTGGGCTTGGGGGGGCGTGCACCTCCTCTTGGCCTTCTCCTCTCTCTTCCACTAAAGCCCATGTAGGCCCATTAAGCCCCCCCCCCCCGGGGGGGGGGGGGGGGCTCCCGGTAACCTCCTAGTACTCCGGTAAATGCCCAAACTCATCCGGAACCATTCCGGTGTCCAAATATAGCCTTCCAATATATTGATCTTTATGTATCGACCATTTCGAGACTTCTCGTCATGTCCATGATCACATCTGGGACTCCGAACTACCTTCGGTATATCAAAACACATACACTCATAATACCGATCATCATCGAACATTATGCGTGCGGACCCTACGGGTTTGAAAACTATGTAGACATGACCGAGACTTACTCTGGTCAATAACCAATAGCGGAACCTAGATGCTCATATTGGTTCCTACATATTCTATGAAGATCTTTATCGGTCAAACTTCATAACAACATACATTGGTTCCCTTTGTCATCGGTATGTTACTTGCCCGAGATTCGATCGTCGGTATCTCAATACCTAGCTCAATCTCGTTACCGACAAGTCTCTTTACTCGTTTTGTAATGCATCATCCCGCAACTAACTCATTAGTCACATTGCTTGCAAGGCTTATAGTGATGTGCATTACCGAGAGGGCCCAAAGATACCTCTCCAATACACGGAGTGACAAATCCTAATCTCGATCTATGCCGAACACCATCGGAGACACCTGTAGATAGCACACTAAGTGTTCCTCCGATATTCGGGAGTTGCATAATCTCATAGTCATAGGAACATGTATAAGTCATGGAGAAAGCAATAGCAATAAACTAAACGATCATAGTGCTAAGCTAACAGATGGGTCAAGTCAATCACATCATTCTCTAATGATGTGATCCCGTTCATCAAATGGCAACTCATGTCTATGGTTAGAAAACTTAGCAATCTTTGATTAACGAGCTATTCAAGTAGAGGCATACTAGTGACACTCTGTTTGTCTATGTATTCACACATTTACTAAGTTTTCAGTTAATACAATTCTAGCATGAATAATAAACATTTATCATGATATAAGGAAATATAAATAACAACTTTATTATTGCCTCTAGGGCATATTTCCTTCAGTCTCCCACTTGCACTAGAGTCAATAATCTAGATTACATTGTAATGATTGTAACACCCATGGAGTCTTGTTGATGATCATGTTTTGCTCGTGAGAGAGGCTTAGCCGATGGGTCTGCAACATTCAGATCTGTATGTATCTTGCAAATCTCTATGTCTCCCTCCTTGACTTGATCGCGGATGGAATTGAAGTGTCTCTTGATGTGCTTGGTTCTCTTGTGAAATCTGGATTCCTTTGCCAAGGCAATTGTACCAGTATTGTCACAAAAGATTTTCATTAGACCCGATGCACTAGGTATGACACCTAGATCGGATATAAACTCCTTCATCCAGACTCCTTCATTTGCTGCTTTCGAAGTAGCTATGTACTCCGCTTCACATGTAGATCGTGCCACGACGCTCTGTTTGGAACTGCACCAACTGACAGTACCACCATTCAATAAAAATACGTATCCAGTTTGTGACTTAGAGTCATTTGGATCAGTGTCAAATCTTGAATTGACGTAACCGTTTACGACGAGCTCTTTGTCACCTCCATAAACGAGAAAAATATCCTTAGTCCTTTTCACGTATTTCAGGATGTTCTTGACCGTTGTCTAGTGATCCACTCCTGGATTACTTTGTTACCTCCTTGCTAAACTGATAGCAAGGCACACATCAGGTCTGGTACACAACATTGCATACATGATAGAACCTATGGCTGAAGCATAGGGAATGGCATTCATTTTCTCTCTATCTTCTGCAGTGGTCAGGCATTAAGTCCGACTCAACTTCACACCTTGTAACACAGGCACGAACCCTTTCTTTGCTTGATCCATTTTGAACTTCTTTAATACTTTATCAAGGTATGTGCTTTGTGAAAGTCTAATTAAGCGTCTTGATCTATCTCTATAGATCTTGATGCCCAATATATAAGCAGCTTCACTGAGTTCTTTCAATGAAAAATTCTTGTTCAAGTATCCTTTTGTGCTATTCATAAATTCAGTATCATTTCCGATCAGCAATATATTATCCACATATAATATCAGAAATGCTACACAGCTCCCACTCACTTTCTTGTAATATAGGCTTCTCCAAAAGTCTGTATAAAACCATATGCTTTGATTACACTATCAAAGCGTATATTCCAACTCCGAGAGGCTTGCACCAGTCCATAAATGGATCTCTGGAGCTTGCACACTTTGTTAGCACCTTTTGGATCGACAAAACCTTCCGATTGGATCATATACAACTCTTCTTTAAGATATCCATTAAGGAATGCAGTTTTGACATCCATTTGCCAAATTTCATAACCATAAAATGTGGCAATGGCTAACATGATTCGGACGGACTTAAGCATCACTACGGGTGAGAAGGTCTCATCGTAGTCAACTCCTTAAACTTGTCGAAAACCTTTCGCAACAAGTCGAGCTTTGTAGACAGTAATATTACCGTCAGCGTCAGTCCTTTTTTGAAGATCCATTCATTCTCTATGGCTTGCCGATCATCGGGCATGTCAACCAAAGTCCACACTTTGTTCTCATACATGGATCCCATCTCAGATTTCATGGCCTCAAGCCATTTTGCGGAATCTGGGCTCATCATCGCTTCCTCATAGCTCGTAGGTTCGTCATGGTTAAGTAACATGACTTCCACAACAGGATTACCGTACCACTCTGGCGCGGATCTTACTCTGGTTGACCTACGAGGTTCGGTAGTAACTTGATCAGAAGTTTCATGATCATCATCATTAGCTTCCTCACTTACTGGTGTAGGAATCACTGGAACTGATTTTTGTGATGAACTACGTTCCAATAAGGGAGAAGGTACAGTTACCTCATCAAGTTCTACTTTCCTCCCACTCACTTCTTTCAAGAGAAACTCCTTCTCTAGAAAGGATCCATTCTTAGCAACGAATATCTTGCCTTCGGATCTGTGATAGAAGGTGTACCCAACAGTATCTTTTGGGTATCCTATGAAGACACATTTCTCCGATTTGGGTTCGAGCTTATCAGGTTGAAGCTTTTTCACATAAGCATCGCAGCCCCAAACTTTAAGAAACGACAACTTGGGTTTCTTGCCAAACCACAGTTCATAACGTGCCGTCTCAATGGATTTCGATGGTGCCCTATTTAACGTGAATGAAGCCATCTCTAAAGCATAACCCCAAAACAATAGCTGTAAATCAATAAGAGACATCATAGATCGCACCATATCTAATAAAGTGCGGTTACGATGTTCGGACACACCATTACGTTGTGGTGTTCCAGGTGGTGTGAGTTGCGAAACTATTCCGCATTGTTTCAAATGAAGACCAAACTCATAACTCAAATATTCTCCTCCACGATCAGATCGCAGAAACTTTAATTTCTTGTTACGATGATTTTCGACTTCACTCTGAAATTCTTTGAACTTTTGAAATGTTTCAGATTTATGTTTCATCAAGTAGATATACCCATATCTGCTCAAATCATTTGTGAAGTTCAGAAAATAACGATACCCGCCACGAGCATCAACAATCATCGGACCGCATACATCAGTATGTATAATTTCCAATAAGTCTGTTGCTCGTTCCATTGTTTCGGAGAACAGAGTCTTAGTCATCTTGCCCATGAGGCATGGTTCGCAAGCATCAAGTGATTCATAATTAAGTGATTCCAAAAGCCCAACCACATGAAGTTTCTTCATGTGCTTTACAGCAATATGACCTAAACGGCAGTGCCACAAATAAGTTGCACTATCACTATTAAACTTATATCTTTTGGCTTCAATACTATGAATATGTGTATCACTACTATCAAGATTTAGTAAAAATAGACCACCCATGAAGGGTGCATGACCATAAAAGATATTATTCATATAAATTGAACAACCATTATTCTCTGATTTAAATGAATAACCGTCTCGCATCAAACAAGATCCGGATATAATGTTCATACTCAACGCTGACACCAAATAATTCAGGTCTAAAACTAATCCCGAAGGTAGATGTAGAGGTAGCGTGCCGACAGCGATCACATCGACTTTGGAACCATTTCCCACGCGCATCGTCACCTTGTCCTTAGCCAATCTTCGCTTAAACTGTATCCCCTATTTCGAGTTGCAAATATTAGCAACAGAACCAGTATCAAATACCCAGGCACTACTGCGAGCATTAGTAAGGTACACATCAAATATACCTTTCACTTTGCCATCCTTCTACTCCGCCAAATACTTGCGGTAGTTCCGCTTCCAGTGACAAGTACCTTTGCAGTAGAAGCACTCAGTCTCAGGCTTAGGTCCAGACTTGGGCTTCTTCACTTGAGCAGCAACTTGCTTGTCGTTCTTCTTGAATTTCCCCTTATTCCCTTTGCCCTTCTTCTTGAAACTAGTGGTCTTGTTGACCATCAACACTTGATGCTCCTTCTTGATTTCTACCTCCGCAGCCTTTAGCATTGCGAAGAGCTCGGGAATTGTCTTATCCATCCCTTGCATATTATAGTTCATCATGAAGCTTTTGTAGCTTGGTGTCAGTGATTGAAGAACTCTGTCTATGACACTATCATTAGGAAGATTAACTCCCAGTTGAGTCAAGTGGTGGTGGTACCCAGACATTCTGAGTATATGTTCACTAACAGAACTATTCTCTTCCATTTTGCAGCTGTAGAACTTATTGGAGACTTCATATCTCTCAATCTGGGCATTTTCTTGAAATATTAACTTCAACTCCTGGAACATCTCATATGCTCCATGACGTTCAAAACGTCGTTGAAGTCCCGGTTCTAAGCCGTAAAGCATGGCACACTGAATTATCGAGTAGTCATCAGCTTTGCTCTGCCAGGTGTTCATAACATCTAGCGTTGCTCCTGCGGCGGGTTTGGCACCTAGAGGTGCTTCCAGGACGTAATTCTTCTGTGCAGCAATGAGGATAATCCTGAACTTACGGACCGAGTCTGTGTAATTGCTACCATCATCTTTCAACTTAGCTTTCTCTAGGAACGCATTAAAATTCAACGGAACAACAACATGGGCCATTTATCTATAATAACATAGACATGCAAAATACTATTAGGTACTAAGTTCATGATAAATTAAAGTTCAATTAATCATATTAGTTTAAGAACTCCCACTTAGATAGACATCTCTCTAGTCATCTAAGTGATCACGTGATCCATATCAACTAAACCATGTCCGATCATCACTTGAGATGGAGTAGTTTTCAACGGTGATCATCACTATGTGGATCATATCTACTCTATGATTCACGCTCGACCTTTCGTTCTCAGTGTTCCGAGGCCATATCTACATATGCTAGGCTCGTTAATTTTAACCCGAGTATTCTGCTTGTGCAATACTGGCTTGCACCCGTTGTATGTGAACGTAGATCTTATCACACCTGATCATCACATGGTGTCTCGGCACGACGAATTGTAGCAACGGTGCATACTCAGGGAGAACGCTTGTACCTTGAAATTTAGCGAGAGATCATCTTATAATGCTACCGCCGAACTAAGAAAAATAAGATGCATAAAGGATAAACATCACATGCAATCAAATAAGTGATATGATATGGCCATCATCATCTTGTGCCTTTTGATCTCCATCTCCAGAGCACCGTCATGATCACCATCGTCACCGGCATGACACCTTGATCTCCATCGAAGCATCGTTGTCGTCTCGCCAACTATTGCTTCTACGACTATCGCTACCGCTTAGTGATAAAGTAAAGCAATTACATGGCGATTGCATTTGATACAATAAAGCGACAACTATATGGCTCCTGCCAGTTGCCGATAACTGTGTTACAAAACATGATCATCTCATACAACAATTTATGTAATCACGACTTGACCATATCACATCACAACTTGCCCTGCAAAAACAAGTTAGACGTCCTCTACTTTGTTGTTGCAAGTTTTATGTGGCTGCTACGGGCTTAGCAAGAACCGTTCTTACCTACGCATCAAAAACCAGAACGTAGTATAGTGATTGCTTTTGATCTTCAGAAAGACCCTGTTCGTTGAAATTGATTCAACTAAAGTTGGAGAAACATACACCCACTAGCCACCTGTGTGCGAAGCACGTGTTGGGGAACGTAGTAATTTCAAAAAAATTCCTACGCACATGCAGGATCATGGTGATGCATAGCAACGAGAGGGGAGAGTGTTGTCTACGTACCCTCGTAGACCGTTCGCGGAAGCGTTATGTCAACGTGGTTGATGTAGTCGTACGTCTTCACGATCCGACTGATCCAAGTACCAAAAGCACGGCACCTCCGAGTTCTGCACATGTTCGGCTCGGTGACGTCCTCGCCTTCTCGATCCAGCAAGAGGGGCGAAGTAGTAGATGAGTTCCGGCAGCACGACGGCGTGGTGACGGTGTTGGTGAAGAACAATCTCCGCAGGGCTTCGCCTAAGCACTACGAAAACTAGAAAGGAGGATAAACTAGAGGGGACGGGGTTGCCGGCACACGACTTGGTGTTCCTTGATGTGTCTTGGGTGCTAGCCCTACCCCTCTATTTATATGTTGAGCCTTGGGGTCGGAACTTGGAGTAAAAGCCTCCACAAAGTCGGTTTCACCCGAAAGGCAAGAGTCCTTCTCGGACTCCAGGGCCAGACGCCAGGGTTCCCGGCGTCTGGACCCAGACGCCAGGGACCCTGGCGTCTGGCCCCTGGACTCCGCAAAACTTCCTTTTGCGCTTTCCAAAAACCTTGTGGGCTTTCCCCTTTGGCCCAAATAAAGTGTTTTCGTACCCAAACATTTCGGGAAACATCCGGAACCCCTTCCGGTGACCAAACACTATTATCCCATATATCAAACTTTATCTCATGACCATTCCGGAGTTCCTCGTCATGTCCGTGATCTCATCCCGAACGCCGAACAACATTCGGTCATCAACATACATAACTCATATAGTACTATATCATCAACGGACGTTAAGTGTGCGGACCCTATGGGTTCGAGAACTATGTCGACATGACCGAGACACCTTTCTGGTCAATAACCAATAGCGGGACCTGGATGCCCATATTGGCGCCTACATATTCTCCGAAGATCTTTATCGGTCAGACCGCATAACAACATACGTTGTTCCCTTTGTCATCGCTATATTACTTGCCCGAGATTCGATCGTCGTATCTCAATACCTAGTTTAATCTCGTTACCGGCAAGTCTCTTTACTCGTTCCATAATACATCATCCCGCAACTAACTCATTAGTTTCAATGCTTGCAAGGCTTATAGTGATGTGCATTACCGAGTGGGCCCAGAGATACCTCTCCGACAATCGGAGTGACAAATCCTAATCTGGAAATACGCCAACCCAACAAGTACCTTTGGAGACACCTGTAGAGCACCTTTATGATCACCCAGTTACGCTGTGACGTTTGGTGGCACACAAAGTGTTCCTCCGATAAACGGGAGTTGCATAATCTCATAGTCATAGGAACATGTATAAGTCATGAAGAAAGCAATAGCAACAAACTAAACGATCAAGTGCTAAGCTAACGGAATGGGTCAAGTCAATCACATCATTCTCCTAATGATGTGATCCCATTAATCAAATGACAACTCATGTCTATGGTTAGGAAACTTAACCATCTTTGATCAATGAGCTAGTCATGTAGAGGCATACTAGAGACACTCTGTTTGTCTATATATTCACACATGTATTATGTTTCCGGTTAATACAATTCTAGCATGAATAATAAACATTTATCATGAAATAAGGAAATAAATAATAACTTTATTATTGCCTCTAGGGCATATTTCCTTCAGCACGTCGGTAGAACCAGTCTCGCGTAAGCGTACGCGTAATGTCGGTCTGAGCCGCTTCATCCAACAATACCGCAGAATCAAGAATCAACTAGTGATGGCATGCAATATGTATATACTCACGCCCACAACTCCTTTGTGTTCTACTCGTGCATATAACATCTACGCATAGACCTAGCTTGGATGCCACTGTTGAGGAACGCAATATTTCAAAAAAATTCCTACGATCATGTAAGATCTATCTAGGAGATGTATAGAAACGAGAGGGGAAGAGTATGTCTACATACCCTCATTATCGGCGTTCTGGGAATGGGGGTCCCCAGACTTGCCTGCCTACGGCCCGCGGCGTGGCGGAGAGCCAGCAGGCCGTACGGCCCATCTTCATCAACAAGCAACCAAGACCCTCGCGAGCGGACGGCGCAAGACCTCCTCTGGAGCGGCCTAGCCAGGCAGGCTCACGAGGAGCGGAGATATCAAGGTGGGGTAAACCTCGCGAGGCTTTCATGACGTGAGCCATGACGATCGATGCCAGGCGGGCGCCAGCGCGCGCAACGTCCTTGTTTCCTCTTTGGTGCAAGGGGGGCAAGCGCAGCCGCGGGGTACCGAGGCCTCAGGAAAAGGTTGCCATTTCGGTGCAACAAGACCAAGACCATGGACTGCAAGATGGAGGTCATCGTGGAGCCCAAGACGGCGTCACCACCAGAGCTTTTTGCAGCCGAAGACTACTTTTGTCAGGATAGCTCGTAGTAGCTGTCTCCCTTCAAATTAGCCCGCCATTGTTGGCTCCTGTCGGTGTCAAAACCGGCGGATCTCGGGTAGGGGGTCCCGAACTGTTCGTCTAAGGCGGATGGTAACAGGAGGCAGGGGACACAGTGTTTTACCCAGGTTTGGGCCCTCTTGATGGAGGTAAAACCCTACGTCCTGCTTGATTATTCTTGATAATATGAGTAGTACAAGAGTTGATCTACCATGAGATCGGAGAGGCTAAACCCTAGAAGCTAGCCTATGGTATGATTGTATGTTGTCCTACGGACTAAAACCCTCCGGTTTATATAGACACCGGAGGGGGCTAGGGTTACACAAGGTCGGTTACAAAGGAGGAGATATACATATCCGTACTAACTAGCTTGCCTTCCACGCCAAGTAGAGCCACTAGTAGAAAAAGGGTCAAACATGAAGCACATTAGTGCCGGTTTGAATTTGAGCCGGCACTAATGTGTGCATTAGTGCCGGTTCCAACGGCTAGCCGGCCGCTCTCATTAGTACCGGTTCGTGGCGAACCTTTAGCACCGGTTCGTGCCACGAATCGGTACTAAAGTGAGTGGTCACTACTAGGGAAAACCTTATACACAGAATCTTAGCAGCAGCGCGGTTTAAAAACAAACGCTACTGCTAATTAGCAGTAGCGAGCTTGAGAAAACCGCGCTACTAATAACCCGATAGTAGTAGCGTGGGTTTTTACCCCTCGCTACTACTAAGTGATTTCCACTGTGCCTCCCGGGACCAGTCGTATTAGTAGCGCGGGTTATAAACCCACGCTACTACTAAGTCGATAGTAGTAGCGCGGGTTATAAACCCCACGCTACCACCTGCATCTGCTCCCACCCCACTAACCACTCCACCGTCCACCCGCCCACGTTTATCAAAAAAAAGTTCCACCCAAACCTCAATCCAAATCCCCTCCACCGCCGGCCTTCTTCCACTTCCTCTCCTCTCCAAATCCACGAGTGTGTGTAGCCCCGAGCACTGCAGCCGGCCGGCCAGGCCTCCGCACGACCGTCGCCACCGCCACCCTCGCCCCTCCCCTCACTAGAAGACGACGAGAAGAGAATAGGTCAGGCGGCGGCTCTTAGTCCGAGATCTGCCAAGGGCTTGGACCTGGAGATCCACATCCATGGCCGACGGCTAGGAGCTGGAGCTCCACCTCCATGGCGTTGGCCGCATCTCCCCAATCGCGAGCTCGCGCGCCTGGACAGGACCTCCATCTGTCCGTCTGCTTCCGCTCCGTTCGGCCGACGACGCCATGGCCGCCAAGGTACTCTCTCGATCTACTTCCCTTTCCCTTTCCTTTTTTCCTTCCCTTCCCTCCCTCATACGCAGCCAGCTTTGGTTTGCACAGACACAGGCGCACACACACAGCAGCGTTGCTGACTTGTTGCGTGAGGCAGCAAGCGAGGTGAGGTGAGGCAGGAGAGGACTACCCCAAGAGCCTACAAGCCCTCCTTCCTCCACAACAATGAACAGATCCACCGGCCGTACCCACCTTCTTCCGATCCCCAATCTAATTTCTCTTCCTCTCTTGCAAAGGAAGGACAAATTTGATACTGTACCCGTCACTGTCGAGTCTCACAATCCCATATCAATTCATATTCTCATCTATCTCAGTGGTGAATTACTACTATTATTATTATACATGCCGTCCTGTAGTTAAATTTGACCTTAATTTTGGCCCAATGTATGTACTGTAGATCTGAGAGTCCGCTTCTCCAATTCTTCTTATTTAAATGAGGCCAACTTTGTTCAAAGCAGAGTTGAGTTGAATGAATCATTAGGTTCGCTGGGATTCCACCTATTTGTGGTGTCCTTCCTCTAGCTGCTGACTATTATTGCGATTTATTACTAGTTCATGAACTATTATTGAATGAATCATTAAGTAGTATGTGTGTGTATGACAGGCCTGTTGTTGTGTTCATGTGAATATCATCATACTGTCGTGTGGTAATTTCGTAGCGGATCAATGTGTTGGATGATGGATCAATCTCTATATATCTGCTGTTGAATGGCTGCCCTGTGAATGGTTCCACGCTCTGCGATGAACAGATCATTGCATGGCATGGCTTGTCGTCCTGTTCATGTAATGAGCTGTTGCTTGCCATAGCATATAGATCACTTATAAATGAAAATAGCCGATTTAACTCAGTTCAGTCCATTTTAACTCAGTTCATGCAATGTGTTTATTTTATCTTAATTTGGCATAGCATATAGAGGTTTATGTCTGGCCTATTCATGTAATGTGTTTATTTTAACTCAGTTCAGTCCATTTTATTTTTTGCAGATAACGGATTGTAAACAATTTTGAGTTGCCCACAAGAGAAATAGAGGTTTGGAGTGACAATTGAAGCCGACACAAACTGAAAGTGCCACAGGTTGCATGTGAAAATCCACCTTATGCATATATTCATTTATTTTTTAAGTTACTATTAAGAAAAACTCGAATATGAAAAAATCCACCTTCATTTTAATATTCTGCACAATATTGGATAATAGTTCACTTGTCATTTTATAGTTGTTTGCTTTGTGCTATTTAAATTACATATTCTAGTAAACTGAAAGATGCTCTTGTCTGGTCCTTGAATAAAATTCCACTAGGCCTATGCGCCGTTGGACGGGGGTCATCCTCCTGTTCTAAAAAAATGCGCAGTTGGACTAGGTTTCCTTTTGTTCAGTTAGAATCTTGATGTTTTGTTTCCCCTATAAGTTAGCTAACTTCCCTTTTCTTGATGAAATTGTCAGGAGTGATGCTTTCTTCATATGTAATTCTATCAGAGATATGTTCGATGTTCATGCAGAGCCATGGACCATTCTATTCTCTATGACCCCGGTGACGGAGGCTGCCAGGACGGAGCCGATGGTTCCGGCCAGCGAAGGGAAGGCAGATGGCGAGTGGGTCAATGTATTTGGGTGAGGAAACCATGATGCTCTTCTTTACTTGTTTTTTGAGGAAGCTGTACTCTCCCGCATGCGCATGGTAGATTCAGTTGTGCAAGTGGGTAGTATCTTGATTTCCACTGGACATGTTGCCATGGAGCTGAAAAACAATTGATGCTTTGCATAGGTTCATGGCCCTGCCATGTGCTTGCTCATGTCTATGTCCATGAGCAACAGCAAAATCAATCATTTAGTAGCATATCGTCTTAGAACTTAGTACTTGCCCTAGCAACTGGATATACTGGACTCTATAGTGCTAGCGCACTTTCATTTTTGTTAAATTTGTACACCCTGCCTGAGAAAACAGTAGCCATCACTTAGCTTTTTGTTGGGTGCCTTATATAGGATGCACTTCATCTATTACCGGACGACATCCACTAGGTTGATGATCCTAAACAGCTTGGAGAGTGAATGCTTCAATGCTCATCACATACGTGTATGTAGAGTCTGGACTAGTTCATAATCTGTTTTCAACATTTGTACTACTAGATAAGTAGTAATTCTGAACAACTTTGTGGCTTGCAAAAACCAGATTGCAAGTAATTCTTAACATCTTTGTAGCTTGCAAGAACATACTTGAAATCAGTTGACACATGACCCCCGCGACATAAGGCACTAATTAATGCTAATGATTTAGTAACTACAAATTTCTGTATTTTTCTTTGCCTTGTCTCGGCCAGCAATGTATTGTATTTGTCTTCCAAGATCGAACTTGGTGCCAAACATTGCGGCGCGAAGTAAACACATCACCCTGCCTGATGTGGTACTATATATAGTGAATAACCTAACAAGAAATCTACTAACAGACAAAGTAATTTAGTTCACATATGCATTTCTGTGTTTCTTTTGGACTTTATGTTTTTCTATGCATTTGCCAAATCTATATATTTAGTGTGAATAAGAAGTGAGGAAGTAAACATATATATTTGGCATGAGCCCCTTTAAATTGCTAGATGATAAGGAATCTTAACTTAATGGGTCTTGTGAATTGTAATATACTATTTAGTTTAACTGATGCAATTTGCGTACTAACAAGTTTTCACTTTCCCGACGTGGGCGCAGGGGTGATCGACGCTGACTAGCGTGGCCCGGTGGGCGTTGTGCTCTTCAACCACTTGGAGGCGGACTTTGCTATGAAGCACGGTGGCCACGTCGAACAGATGAACGTCCAGGTGATTTTGACACCGGAGGTCTTCGAGGTGGAGGTCCTCGACGCCATCGTCCGAGGGAAGGAGGATTCGGGTACATTGGCGTCTGAACTGCAAGCCTTGGTAGATACATCTAGAGAAGTGATTTGTTTAGGTTGGTGGTGGACCACTAGGGGAGGTACTTCGATGATTGATGTTAAATGGAATCCTGAGATGGTTATGTGACGTTGGTTTGCTTTGCAATGGACGTATTACCATTCATTAATACCACATCTAACTTTTATTTTTTTAATTCCTAAATTGTTAGTAGTAGCGTGGTTTAAAAGTGAGCGCTACTAGTAGTTAGGTTAGTAGTAGCGTGTGTGTTAGCTTAGTAATAGCGCATGTGCACCCGCGCTACTACTAATCATTTAGTAGTAGCGCGGGTTTAGCCCATGCTACTAGTAACAGTTAGCTGTAGCGCCTTATTGGTAGCGCGGCTGTTCGCGCTGCTGATAGCCTAAAAACCCGCGCTGCTGCTAGCCTTTTCCCTAGTAGTGGGTGGCAGGATGTTGTTAGTCCGGGGCCCCTCCAGCACCTTTAGTACCGGGTCGTATCACGAACCGATACTAAAGGTCGTCCTACATAGACCCTTCGTCCACCCGAGCTCGCTCTGTTCTTCCCCTTTCCCCTCTCCTCTCCTCTCTGTTCTTTTCCCTCTTCCTCTCAAGCTCATCACACATTTTGCCCAAAATTTGTCAAGATTTGAAGGCCCCCATCCATTCAAATGATCACAAAGGTTAGCAACTTTGTCCTTTCATCTCTGATTGCTAGATTAGCTCGTGCACTGCTTTATATAGTGATTGATTTTTGAGTTTAGTAATTTGGGAGGAATTATATATATATGTGCTAGTATTTGATTTATATGCAATTTGAGGTCAAAAATAACACTTAGTTTGCATATGTAGGTGCGGTTTACTTAGTACCTTCTAAATCTCCATTGTAACCACCGTCGATCGCTCGCAACGTCTCGTCGCCGGCACCACCTTGTGGTGAGCCTCTTGTTCATGAAGTTTTATATAAAAAATTGATGTTTGTGTGATTTGGATATATAGTTACTCGTATAATTATCTTATCCATACGTTGTTTGTTATACATAGTGCCATGGTTTTGATATCCGTGCCCGTCGGCCCTCGTTCGGGTTATGATTTGGATGTGGTATATTCTCTTTTAAAACTATTCATTGCATTTTGTGTTTATGACAAATTATGCCCATCAAGTTGACATAGATATTTGTATGTAGGAGGTAGTTGAACCGGAAATTCCAACCGACCCTATTGTCGAGAGGTTAAATTTAGTTGAAAGAGAAAACGAGGATTTGAAGGAAAAATTGAAAAGAATTGAGGGGGAGAAGATGGAATTGGAGTTGCATGTTGCCGATGTCATCGATGATCACAAGATTAAGATGGAGAAAGTACGCTTGAAGATTAGAAAGATTAGAAAATATGCCATTCATAGTGAGGCTTGGTATCGATATGCTGTTGGATCAATTGTTCCCTTAGTTGCGATCTTGATCGCATTTGTTGTTGCATTTAAATTCTTTAGCTAGAGAGTTATTTGTTTGTTGCATTTAAGTGTTGTATGATCTTTATGTATGAACTTTATGTATTGTATTAATTTGGTGTTTTGGGTGCTGTGTATTGAAGATGAGCCGGCAATGGATGTACGATGACCGATGCTGTCCCGAGTTCATTAATGGCGTGCGTACTTTCCTGCTTGCAGCTGAGGAAAACAAGCGGGCGGATGGTTTTAGGCCTTGTCCATGTGCTGGCTGTAAGAATGGTCACAATTACTCTACGTCAAGAACCATTCACGTCCACCTGTTTGAGTCCGGTTTCTTGCCCCACTATAATGTTTGGACCAAGCATGGAGAAAGAGGGGTTATGATGGAAGACAATGAAGAAGAAGAGGACGACGACAACTATCCTAGCCATGGGTTCCCTGAACACGATGATACAACAATGAGGGAAGAAGCTGAGCTGGTAATGCAGGAAGAAGCTGAGCCGACAATGCGGGAAGAAGCTGAAGAAGAGGCATTGGATGAGCCCATTGATGATCTAGGTCGGGCCATTGCCGATGCAAAGAGAAACTGCGCAAGTGATTTGGAGAAGAAGAAGTTACAACGCATGTTAGAGGATCACAAAAAATTGTTGTACCCGAATTGCGTAGGTGACAAGAAAAAGCTGGGCACCACACTGGAATTGCTACAATGGAAGGCAGATAATGGTGTATTTGACAAGGGATTTGGAAAGTTGCTGGTAATGATAAATAATATGCTTCCAAAGGACAACAAATTGCCTGAGAGTACGTACGAAGCAAAGAAGGCTGTCTGCCCTCTAGGGTTAGAGGTGCAGAAGATACATGCATGCCCTAATTATTGCATCCTCTACCGCGGTGAGTACGAGGATTTGAACGCTTGCCCAGTATGCGGTGCATTGCGCTATAAGATCAGCCGCGATGACCCTGGTGATGTCGAGGGCGAGCGCCCTAGGAAGAAGATTCCTGCCAAGGTGATGTGGTATGCTCCTATAATACCACGGTTAAAACGTTTGTTCCAAAACAAAGAGCATGCCAAGGCGATGCGATGGCACAAAGAAGACCGTAAGAAAGACGGAAAGTTGAGAGTACCCGCTGACGGGTCGCAGTGGAGAAAAATTGAAAGAAAGTACGGGAAGGAGTTTGCAGATGACGCAAGGAACGTATGGTTTGGTCTAAGCGCAGATGGCATTAATCCTTTGGGGAGCAGAGCAGCAACCATAGCACCTGGCCTGTGACTCTATGTTTGTATAACCTTCCTCCTTGGTTGTGCATGAAGCAGAAGTTCATTATGATGCCAGTGCTCATCCAAGGCCCTAAGCAACCTGGCAACGACATTGATGTGTACATAAGGCCATTACTTGAAGAACTCTTACAACTGTGGAATGGAATAGGTGTACGTGCGTGGGATGAGCACATGGGGGAAGAATTTGACCTAAAGGCGTTGCTGTTCTTGACCATCAATGATTGGCCTGCTCTCAGTAACCTTATAGGACAGAAAAACAAGGGATACCGCGCATGCACGCACTGTTTGGATGATACCGACAGTATATATTTGGCTAATTGTAAGAAGAATGTGTACCTGGGACATCGTCGATTTCTTCTGAGCAGGCATCCCGTAAGAAAGAAAGGCAAGCATTTCAAAGGTGAGGCGGATCACCGGACGAAGCCTCGCCACCGTACTGGTGCTGATGTACATGATATGGTCAAGGATTTGAAGGTGGTCTTTGGAAAGGGTCCTGGTGGACAACCTGTTCCGAATGACGCTGACGGACGCGCACCCATGTGGAATAAGAAATCTATATTTTGGGACCTGCCCTATTTGAAAGACCTAGAGGTCCGCTCCACAATCGACGTGATGCATGTGACAAAGAATCTTTGTGTGACCCTGCTTGGCTTCTTGGGCGTGTATGGGAAGACAAAAGATACACCTGAGGCATGGGAGGACCAGCAACGTATGCACGGAAAAGACGGCATACATCGGGGTCATGCAAGCTACGCTCTTACCAAAGAAGAGAAGCAAATCTTCTTTGAATGCCTGCTCAGTATTAAGGTACCGTCCGGCTTCTCGTCGAATATAAAGGGAATAATAAACATGGTAGAGAAAAAGTTCCAGAACCTAAATCTCATGACTGCCACATGATTATGACGCAACTGCTTCCGATTGCATTGAGGGGGCTTCTACCGGAAAACGTTCAATTATCCATTGTGAAGCTATGTGCATTCCTCAATGCAATCTCTCAGAAGGTAATAGATCCATAAATCATACCAAGGTTAGAGAACGATTTGGTGCAATGTCTTGTCAGTTTCGAGTTGGTGTTCCCACCATCCTTCTTCAACATCATGACACACGTCCTAGTTCACCTATGTGAAGAGATTAACGTTTTGGGTCCTGTATTTCTACACAATATGTTCCCCTTTGAGAGGTTCATGGGAGTCTTAAAGAAATATGTTCATAACCGTGCTAGGCCAGAAGGAAGCATCTCCAAGGGCCATGAAAATGAGGAGGTCATTGAGTTTTGTATTGACTTTATTCCTGACCTTAAGCCGATTGGTGTTCCTGAATCACGGCATAAGGGCAGACTGGATGGAAAAGGCATGCTAGGAGGGGAACAAATAATATGTATGGACGGACATTCTCTCACTGAAGCACACTATACAGTTCTACAGAATTTCGCCTTGGTGGCTCCGTATATGGATCAACACAATAATTTGCTACGCTCCAAACACCCGGAGCGGTCTGATGACTGGATTAGACGTGAACAAACCAGGAGTTTCGCCAGCTGGTTGCAGACATGTACCATGCATGACGCCTCTATTGAAGATGACCTGTACTTGCTGTCCCAGTTACCATCTTCGAATATAATGACTTTCAAAGGGTACGAGATAAATGGTAATACATTTTACACGATCGGCCAAGATAAGAAGAGCACCAACCAAAACAGTGATGTCCGCTTTGATGCAGAAACCAAGACGGGAAAGGAAACATATTATGGTTATATACAGGACATATGGGAACTTGACTATCGATGTGGTTTGAAGGTCCCTTTGTTTCGGTGCAAATGGGTCAATATGACACGAGGCGGGGTAACGGAAGACCCGCAGTATGGAATGACAATAGTGGATCTCAACAATCTTGCGTATGCAGACGAACCATTCGTCCTAGCCAATGATGTGGCACAGGTTTTCTATGTGAAGGACATGTGTACCAAGCCGAGAAAAAGAAAAGATAAGGAAGCGAATGCATCGTATGATGAGCCAAAGCGGCACATAGTTCTTTCTGGGAAGAGAAACATCGTGAGAGTGGATGACAAGACAGACATGTCAGAAGATTATGAAAAGTTTGATGAAATTGCTCCATTCACAGTGAATATTGACCCGAGCATCCAGTTAAATGATGAAGATTTTCCATGGCTACGGCGCAAAGGGACACACGCGAAGAAAAAGTTTCACACCCAAAGATCTGGGATGTGATCGGCTTCACTATCATCACTTTCTTCTGTGTTTCACACCCAGGAGGGAATCTCTGTAATAGTTAGGGTAGCTAGTTATGTGTTTTGGCATTTGAAACGTGAAGAAATTTTATGTGCAAGAAAATTCTCTCATGCATTTACTGATTTTTTCAGCTAAATGACCCTGAAATTGAAAAGCATTTCAAATGAACTCAGAAAAGGTTGAAAGTTGGCATGGTATCATAATTTCACCCACATAGCATGTGCAAAAAAGTAGAGAGGGTTACCGCAAAACCTGGATGCACTTCGTGTACAAAATGGACAATCTCTTTCGAAGTATCAGGGTTTCGGACGAAAACTCATCCGTTACAAAGGCATTTCATTTTTTTAAATAACCTAAGCATTACCAAATTGAATATAATGATAAAACACACTAATATTAAACATAAGAAAAAAGAATCACTGAAAAATCTATTTTCAAAGTTAAGTTATTCACAAACTAGTGATTCACACAAATTTCAAATAATTCAAAATTTAAACTATTCAAATTTGTAAACTACCGGTACTAACAGAAAGTTTGTAATTTTTTTTACCTAAAGCAAAAATATTCACAAACAAACTCTAAATACAGCAAAAAACAACTCTAAAATAAATAAAACAAAAATAAATAAAGCAAAAAAATAGGGAAAAAAAGCCCACCTACTGGGCCACAGCGGCCTGCATACAACTAGAAACCCAAATTCTAGTTGGGCCAGGATGCAGGCCCGCTAGCCCAGTAGGCCCAACAGGGCATCGCAGGAGAGGTAGGCCCAGAAGGCCTGCTTAAGAGAGGAGCTCGAGACAGCAGCGATGGCGGGGCTTATAAGCAGGTGCGAGTGCCCCTCGGCTAGCGAGGTGAGACTAAACTTTTAAGCCCCTCGCCTGGCAGCGCGCACCCTTTAGTACCGGGTCGTGGCTCCAACCGGTACTAAAGGGGGGGTCTTTAGTACCGGTCAGAGCCACCACCCGGTACTAAAGGGGTGCCGTTCCCGCCGCTTCGCCTGGCCAAAACAGACCTTTAGTACCGGTTGGTGGCTCCAACCGGTACTAAAGGTTGTTCTATATAAGAAAACACTTCAAAAAAAATTGTCAGTTTCTCATCTCTCTCTGCATCTTTCTCCTCTGCCCCGTCGTCGCCGCCCCCGTCGCCGTCCCCGTTGCGCCCTGTCGCCGTGCCCCGCCCCATCCTCCCGTCGTCCCCGCCCGGCCCGTCCTCCCGTACATCGTCCCCGCCCGGCCCGCCCCCATCCCCGTCGTCCCCGCCCCGTCCCCGTTGTCGCCGCCCCGTCTCCGTTGTCACCGCCCCGTCTCCGTCCCCGTCCCCGTCGCCGCCCACCGTCGTCGCGCCTCACCGGTGAGCTGTGGCCCGGCCGCCAACCACACACACACACAAACACATTATTAGAAATGTTAGTTATAGAATTATTAGAAATGTTAGTTTTAGTTATAGAAATGTTAGTTATGTAGAAATGTTAGTTATATAGAAATATTAGAAATGTTAGTTATATAGAAATGTTTTTAGTTATAGAAATATTAGAAATGTTAGTTTTAGTTATAGAAATATTAGAAATGTTAGTTTTAGTTATAAAATTTAGAATTTGCATAGATGAAATCACAATCCATCATTTAAAAATGTTACTTTACTTTTTGCGGCATATAGTATTTGTTGTCGACGATGCCCGGCCCGCATCCTCGCCGTCGACCCGTTCGCGACGACGTCCTGCTTCAGAGGACCCATGTCCGGGACTGGGCTCCGCCAGGCTGGCACTGGGAGGTGCTACCTTCAGGGGCGCGACGCTTGGTGAGGAACCCGGCCCCGGGTCCCGTCGTCGACCCTCATCTCCTTTGGTGGCGTTCGCGTGGGCCACTTTCGGTGCGGAGGGAGCCGGCCCCGCCGGAGGTGGTACGTCGCCGTGTTAGGGAGGAGGACGAGCACGTCCATCACTATATGGCTGCTATGGATGTCAGGTTCTCCAATACCTGCAGGTTCTTTTGGGAGATCGCCCGAGCTATGATCTAGTGATGGTTCCTTCTCTTTGGGTGTCCACCGCCCGGACCTCAGGAACCGCGAGTGGCCTAGATTACTCTGTAGTATTCGATCTTTATTAGCTTGCTAGCTAGCTAGCTAGTGATGTATTCGATATTATTTCTATTATCCGAGACGATGTATTCGAGATTGTATCAATTATTCGAGACGATGTATTCGAGATTATATCTATTATTCGAGACGACGTATTTTAGATTATATTCAATGATGCTTATTATGTACTATGATTGATTCAGTTTTTCCTTATTAATTGATTGCATCCATGCATTGTAATTTGAATATATTTCTTTTGGATTAGTTAAACAAAACCTATGGCGGACAATACCGGCAGAGAGGGAGAAGAGGTCCTATTCAATATCATACGCAATCCTCGCGGGCCAGATGATGATCAGAATGAAGAAGATTATGACGGCTCCGAATATCTAAACAACACCGTGGAGGGTGATATGATATTCGATCGCGACGAATGAATTGATGAAGTCATGAACTATGAACACGACAAAGAAAATGTTGATCTTGAAACAACAAAGACCGGCAAGGTATATATATTTATATAAGCAGGCATCTGGTGATCATCACATGTTTTAAATGACTTGAAGATATATTAATGAATCGATCTTTCTTCTTTCAGCCATCCGGATCGATCAAATCTTCAGGCAATAGGAAACGTGGCCCGAACAAAAAGTTGAAGGAGGGCGTAAAGTACAATATCGAGGCCATCAGACCTAATGGCGAACCATTAGCGCCTAAGAAGATTGCGGACAAGTTCATTCGTCAGTGCGGAGTTCTTGTGACGGACCAACTCCTGATCTCCATTCAAGAATGGAGAGAGCCAACAAAGCCACGTCTAGGAGTTACTTTTGTCGACGACAGACAAAAACTTCTGCTTTGGGAAATGCTCATGGAACATTTCACCCTACCAGATCATTTCACAGATGCAGATGTGGAGAAAGTCAAGGACGCTGCTCTTAGGAAGATGGCGGTTGCATTCAAGAACCACAAGATTCGTGAATGGGCCAAGTACGTCAACATAGGAAGGAAGACTCCAGTATTCGAGGGAACACTAGAGAAGCAAAGTGCTCATTGGGATGATTTCGTGAAATTCAAGGATTCGGAATTATCTAAGTCTGCGTACGAGCTTACGCGTGCCCTGGGAAATCCTGAACACCCGGGAAGAACACGAGGCATGGGTGCTGTTCCGTGGTATGAGGGGTTTTCGGACTGGAACGCTGACTACAGAACCCGTGCGATAAAGAAGATTGCGGAGGAGAAGAAGAGGAAGATGGAGGAGGAGCAGAGGAAGCTAGACTATGAACGCCTTCAAGGCCTAGAATCAGCGCACGCGGACTTGGCAATCAAATTCTAGTGGCAGCAGGAGCAGATCGACTCACTTAGCCAGCAAAGGGGGTCTCAGCAGCTAGCGGATGATCCACCATTGGATAGCACTGTCCCATCCATGTCGAGAAGCAGCGTGGGTTCTGCCCCGGGCGACGCATTGCTGGATAGCTACCCAGTGGATGACATCATGGAGAACACTAACTGCAAGCTACACTTCAAAATGAAGAACATATCCATGAAGGTGGCGGACGCCCTTGATTTTACAAATCCCCCCGAGGCAACCTTCCATTGCAACCCAATTCCAGCGGGCTATGCTCATGTCTTGGTTGATGAGGTGGTGGACCAATATTCGGGGCTAGAGCTTGACATTCCTGGAGGTGATGATGAGCACACACTAGGAGAGGCCAACCATCGTATCATCCTATGGAGAAAGGATTGCATCATCTTTCGAAGGCCACCGACACCGCGTGATCCGACTCCTCGTCGCAGTCGACCACTGAGTTAGCAGACTCCCGCTCCTCCAAGTCCACCAACGCGTCAGGCCACTCCTCCTCCAAGTCCGGCACAGCTTCAGGCCACTCCTCCTCCTCCAAGTCTGGCAAAGCGTCAGGCCACTCCTCCTCCAAGTCTGGCACAGCTTCAGGCCACTCCTCCTCCAAGTCCGGCACAGCTTCAGGACACTCCTCCTCCTCCAACTCAGCCACGTTAGCTGTCTTTGCCGCCTCAGCAATCACGGAAGAGAGCCGCCTCAGCTATGTTGCATAGCGGTACAAGTCGAGGTAGTACTGGAGGTACAGGCAGAGGCAAGCGATTTCAATATGGTCCAAGCCTCGCGCCTCTTCCACAGAGGCCTTACGACAAGTCCGAGGAGGAAAACGTAGCCATATCGAAGGCCGAGGTGGAAGCCCATTTTGCACCGAAACCGCCACCACCGCCAAGGGAGAATGTGCATGTGGAAAATATTGACCACTTCATTGGTATGGCTAGAGCACCAGCTCCCAAGCCTGTTGACAGATACTATGAGCGCCACATCAAGAAATTAAATCGAGCACGTCTACGGAAAGACGCGAGCTCGAGCTCGAGCAAATCAGCTAGAAAAAGGAGTGGTAAAACCATTCCCCAGCTGGGAGAACAGGCGGCGCAATCAATCCCCCTGCTTGTTGTGCCAACAACACATGAGAGTAGGCGCGCCCAATATTATTGTGGGCAAACCATTAAAGTTCCCGGGGTGGGCGATGTGGTAATAACCGAGGAGCATATTGCGCAGGCTGAATCGATCGGGATCACTGTTGGACAACTCCTCGATATCGAGCCCATGTCTCCGACTAGAGAGGAGGAAATAAAACGGAAATATACCCGAGGCCAACCTTTGGTCGAGCCAGAGGAGGTCAATAAGCTCCCAACGAGAATGTATGAATTGCATCAATGGTACATGGACATTACCAAGGTTTCCAATCGAGAGTCCCTCATGGTGAATGTCAACAAGGATCATTACTACCATGAGAAAGCTGTGACCGTTGAGTATTCAGAACTAATTCAGCTATACAATAAAGACGCACTCGACAAATCTATCATCAGTTGCTATTGTCTGTAAGTGATTTATTTATGTAATTTAAGTCTCAAGCTAGCTGTAGTGATCAGTTTGATCAATCATTACCTGTAATTATCCTCACTATATTCTTTTCTGTGGTATTATGCAGGATGAAGATTTTTGAAATGAAAAAAGGTGGACGCTATGTCATTGGGTTCATTGACCCAAATAGCATTAATGAATACACATGGAAAATAGATCCATATCACGAAAAAAGTGTAGAGGAAAGCATGCTACAGTTCTTCAAGGAACTCAAATACAATGAAGATATACTACTTCCTTACAACTTCCAATGAGTCACACTGTCTTGTACTACAAATTCTGTTTTTCCCTAGTAGCTTGCTACATGTTTTTGCTTACATATGCCCGCTTAATTAAGACATGCAAACGTGTGTGCATGCAGATTTCATTGGATCTTGTTAATCATTAAAGTTGATGAAGGAACAGTTGAAGTACTAGACTCACTACTTAAGAAAGCAAGTGACTACACCATCGTGAAGGGGATAGTCAACAGGTAATTTCAATCATTATTAACTATATCTTGGACTATTTAATTAGTTCGTCATTTCCTGATAACAACTATTTAATAACCCATTTATTCATTTTCTTTGTCGGCGGGCAGGGCTTGGGCAAAGTTCATCAGGGCCACTCCAGGCCCATGGAAACAAAATCTGAAATGGTATCGACCCAAGGTAAGTAATTAAGTAGTACTAGCTAGCTGCCATCTCTTTAATTATCATGCTTGATTAATTATTATCTGATCAAATTCCATTCTCGTAAAGGCACTGAAGCAGGCGTCGGGGAATGATCTATGCGCATACTACGTTTGTGAGAACATTCACATGATGGCGTCCGATATCGATTGTCAGAACACTATTCACAATTTTTACACCATTATAGATATCTAGTCACACAACTAATACACATGCATATTGATCTCCTTCTTAATAGTTCAAAGAGGTGCGGGACAAGCTCCTAGCACAGGACTGCATAGAAGCAATTCAAGAGGAAATAGCGGGATTTTTGCTCGACCAGGTCATAGATCCCATAGGAGAATACTATTACCCGCTACCGCCCCCATGAACCAGTTCCAATTGTTATCGTGCTCCGAAGGCACCAATTAGCTAGGCTAATGCCACTGGCTCCGAAGGCACCAATTAGGAGAAATTATATATATATACACATGTGTGAATTAATTAATGGTGGTTGTGAGACATTCGATGATATATATATATATTATGATCGGTTCTACTAGAAATTCTATTTATATATATGCATAATGTGTACAATATGTAGTATCATAAAATACTAGCAAACGAAAAATAATTAAATGGAAAACACAAAATTAAATGAAAAAGAAATCATAAACCCAAACCCCCCCAACCTTTTAATACCGGTTGGTGACACCAACTGGTACTAAAGGGCTCCCTGCCCCCGAAGCTGGCTCGTGCCACGTGGTTGCCCTTTTGCACCGGTTCGTGCTGAACCGGTACTAAAGGGGGGGGCTTTAGTGGCTACACTTTAGCACCGGTTACCAAACCGGCACTAAAGGGCCCTACGAACCGGTGCTATTGTCCGGTTCTGCACTAGTGAGTCCCATCCGGACATGGGACGAAGTCTTCAATCTTGTATCTTCATAGTCCAACAGTTCGGTCGAAGGATATAATCCGGTTGTCCGGATACCCCCTAATCCAGGACTCCCTCAGTAGCCCGCGAACCAGGCTTCAATGACGATGAGTCCGGCGCGCAGTGTTGTCTTCGGCATTGCAAGGCGGGTTCTTCTCCAAATTTTGAATGTTCGTAAGCAGTGTCTAGCCTCATAAATGTTGAACCTCTTGGCTTCTGTGCCCAATAAGGGCTATCTCCCACGCGTCGAATGAATACGAGGTGCCAGGGCATTTTTACATTCGCCCCCCTAGCCAGATAAATAAATTGTTTATTAAAGGGATGGGGATTCTTAGATCCGATTCATACCATCCTCCCCCCAGCGAGAATCCATCAGATCGCATTTTGAAAAGATCCATTCCAGCATGGCCGACCTCCGCAGCTCCTCCTCCCACCCCCGTAGCCCTAAGCCCGATGATTGGGAGAGGTGTTCAGTCCCACACAGTCGATTAGTCGAACTGCAGACTAAGGGATTTCTCCCTCCGGCGTATATGGTGCCCGTCCGAGCCGGGCTCGCCGCCTATAATGGCGGGGACCAAGCGGAGAGCTTCCCCAGCCCCTCTACGGGGGAGCGGGTATGCCTTGTCCCCTATCTATTGAGGGGACTCGGATTTCCGATTCATCCGTTCCTCCGCGGGCTCCTGGAGTTTTACGGCCTCCAACTGCATAATTTCACCCCTGCTTCCATCTTACACATCGCCGGCTATGTTGCCCTCTACGAGTTGTTCCTGGGCTGCTAGGCTCATTTCGATCTGTGGAAGAGGTTATTTTGCCTCGTCCCTCGCACACAGAAGGGATCACTTTATCAAGTGGGCAGAGCCGAAATATGGCGCATCGCCGAAACCGGATACTTGTCTGGTACTCCGAAGAAGACGTCCGAAGACTAGCCTTCGGAATGGTTTTATATGGAGGACGTCCCCCTTCTAGACCCTGTTCGGCGGGGCCTTCCTGAGTTCAGCAATGCTCCTCTGAAGAAACACCGAAGTTGGCGCCACGGAGCACCCAGGAGGAAGACAACGGAGAAGTCCTTTACCTGATGAACCAGATTAAGCGCTAGCTCAATCAGGATTGACAGTAATCGAGGTTATGCCAATATGCATAATGCGGGGAGTGCAACCGCTTCAATATCGAGGGCACCCCCTGTGCTGTTTTAACGGGGAAGATGACGCCACCCGTTGCGGGCGTAAGGGTCCGGACAACACTACCGCTTTGGCAAAAATTCTGTCCGAACTGTTCAAGGGAGAGGAAGAGGAGTCTCTCCGCATGAAGCCGTGGGATGGATTCTCTATGTACAACCCTCCAAGCTGGGTGAGTTATATCTCCTTACTACCATTCTTCCCGCATTCTTCATCGTAGGCACTCACCTTGCCATTTTGCGGTAGGAGCTGCGAAAAGCCATAAGGGAGGTCAGCAGCCCATCTCCACAACCAGAGGACCCTGACCGGGCTCTCGATCCCGGACTCGAAGAAGATCCGGTCCTATTCGTGGAGCTGATAGCCCGACAGTTCTATCAACTAAGCTATGATGATGCCATGGTGGCCATTACTGCCGACTATCCCAGACTGCTTCCTGCGTCGCATGTAAGAAAAACCCAAAAATCCCAACTCCCAAAACTAGGATCCCCTTTTTAGACACTTCACCTACCATATACATATGGTGTTCTTACAGGCAAGGCATTCGGGACGCCCCGGCGAACCCGCAGCAACTCGCCAACAAGAGGCACCGAGGCCGGGCAGGCCAAAAAGGAAGGCGGTCAGTACGGAGACGCCGGCGCAGAGGTATAACAAAAACCCCGCTCCGTGGTTGTCATCTTTCTCGAAATGTAACGACGTCCATGTTTCTTTAACAGAAAAAACGCTCGCCGAAATATATCCGGCGATGCCGCCGATCATGCTTCCACCAGCCGGGCTCCAGGACCGGACATAGAGGCGGAAGCCGGCATGGGGCGGACGCCGGATGCTCCTCCTACAGAGGATGCAGATAGATTATCCGCTACAAATTCAGAAGTGGAGAGCGCCATGAATCATAGGCGTCGCCGGGCCGTACTCCGCGACACTTGCTTCTCACCAGAGGCATTTGATGCCTTCAATTCTGGAGAGGCGTACCTCCGTGCCGCTCAATATGGTTTAGCCAGAGCCACGGATCAGTATGTAAAGGATGTACGGGTAAGCAAATTTGACGATTATATGTATCAGTAGCCCCTGAGACTTGAAACAGTTAGCAGAACTGATTTAAGGATCATATGATTGTGCAGCTTCTTACAAAGAAGAATGCTCGACTGTCACAGGAGCTAGAGGAATGCAGGACCCAACTTCGGGCCACCGTTGCCGCATTGAAGGAATCTAAAAAGTCCCCAGCTGGTAATATTTCTTCTAAAGAATGATAAGTACCATACAGCGTGCGGCATGACTGCATATCTAACAATCGATGTTGCAGATGAATCCAAAGAGAATCCGGAGGACCAGCATGTTGTGCGACAGCTAAAGGCTGGCGAACGCGTGCTGACTGAGGTCAGGCGGGAGAAAAATAATCTCCAAGACGTCAATACCAAGCTGAGCGTGGAACTGAAAGATGTTCGTGCCCAACAAGCAGCTTCGACGTGGCATATTCAGTAAGTGCTTGAACGATCCCTTAATAAAGGGAATGGCGGAGAAGCCCACTAACAGAGTTATGTCTGCAGGTATGCTGACGGGTCGTCCCGCGGAGGAGATGCCCGGGTCTGCGGGTGATCTTCTATTCGAGCTCTCACAACTGCACGAACAAGTTCGGCAGGTGATGCAAGGTGTTGCCCAGGCCTTGTGGCCCTCCGTCTCCCTGCCAGAAGGTGTTGGAGATCTTGTGGAGAAGCTCAAGGGAGCATGGTGGCGCCTCTGATTATGGAAGATACTGGTCTGCCGTCAAGGTGCCAGGGAGGCCTGGGCCATGGTGAAGACACGGTATACCAAGACTGACCCGAATCACATGGCCGAGGTCAGACCTGTGGGGCCCAACAGGAAAGAGATCCCCGTTAGCTTAGTCTATGGGAAAGTAGAATTAGCCGCAAAGTATTCCCAACAGGATTGTAGGCTAGACCGCCTGTTGGATGGTATAGAAGAGGAATTTAGTCAGTCTACATGACTATGTAATTAAAATGACATGTATAATGCCTTCTAGCCGGATTGTAGATCATTTGTCATGGCGGACCTTTTCGCTTCGACCTCGGGACCCGATAGTCTGGAGTGTATCCGAATACCCGCTCAGTTATATAAGAACCAGAGTATGCGTGGAGACCAGGCATAGGGGTCATTAGTGCTTGAACAGACAAGTGCCCAACTAGGGTAGTAAGAAACATCTTCCAGGGAGAATAGTTCCGTTAAGGGTTCCTTTCCCTGGGTACGCATGCCCTAACGTGCATGTCCGGACTGCGAGAGAAAATGCAGGAAAAAACATCTAGGGGCACATATGGAAAATAAATAAAAATTATCTTTTGTTCACTGACCGAATATTCTCTTAAGAACGTTAGCTTTTGGCTTCACCCAGTCTGAGGTACACATCCGGCTGACCCGGCAGTAACAATCGCAGAGGTGCTCCCCTTATGCCCTAGCCGAATTAACGGGAACGTATGGCATAAATACAAGAGCCAGGCAACCCAGCTTGGCCAAAACTTAAGTCATATCGGTGCATATAATGGCGAAGAAAAGATACATGCGGAAGAATAGCACATGTGCTAGGCATGAAGCCCGGATAGATAATTAAGCTTCTGTGTAAGAAGCCCCCAGGTATGATGAGCGCGGTTAGCGCAACTATAATGTGCGAGCGAGGCACAAGTTGGCCCTTGAAGGCCTTGAGAAAGAATAAAAGAAAGAAAGAGAGAAAAAAACAGATAATATATTTTCGAAAAAATGGACAGAGGAAGGAGACAAACATAGAGTCCGGTGCTAGGCGTAGAATCTTCGGAGTCGGGCTGCGTTCCATGGGTTCGGCTCAAGTCGATTGTTCGATGCATCCCGCAGATGGTACGCTCCACCGGTCAGAACTTGGTCAATAATGAAGGGTCCTTCCCATTTGGGCTCGAGCTTGGATTTTTTCTTCTCCGGCAGGCGTAGAACTAACTCGCCAATGTTATAAGTTTTGGCCCATACTTCTCTGCTTTGGTATCTGCGAGCCTGTTGCTGATAAAATGCGGAACGGGCTTTTTCCACGTCGCGCTCCTCCTGCAGGGTGTCCAGACTGTCCTGCCGATCGAGCTTGGCTTTCTTTCTTCGTACATGCGCGCTCGAGGTGAGTCATGAATTATGTCGCAGGGCAGGACTGCCTCTACGCCATACACCATAAAGAAGGGTGTATATCCGGTACTACGGTTCGGCGTGGTCCGCAGCCCCCAGAGTACGGAGTCAAGCTCCTCTACCCAGTGCGTGTTAGACTCCGTTAAGGATCGCACTAATCTGGGTTTAATGCCGCTCACAATAAGACCATTTGCTCGCTCAACTTTGCTGTTGGTTTGTGGGTGATAGACGGAAGCATAATCGAGCTTGATGCCCATGTTGCTGCACCAAAGTTTTACCTCGTCGGTCGTGAAGTTCGTGCCGTTGTCTGTTATGATGCTGTGGGGGATGCCATAACGGTGTACGAGCCCGGATATGAAGTCTATCACCGGTCCGGATTCGACTGTTTTAACAGGTTTGGCCTCTATCCATTTGGTGAATTTATCCACCATGACCAGTAAGTATTTTTTTCTTATGGGTTCCCCCTTTAAGGGGTCCAACCATGTCAAGCTCCCAGACCGCTAAAGGCCAGGTAATGGGGATTGTTTGGAGAGCGGTGGGTGGCATGTGGCTTTGGTTTACTAAGAGCTGGCAACCGGCACAGCTTTGGACCAAGTCCTATGCGTCTGCCCGGGCCGTCGGCCAATAAAAACCTATATGGAAGGCCTTGCTTACAAGGCCCTGGGCTACGGCGTGATGGCCTCCGAGTCTGGCGTGAATTTCGGCCAAAAGCTTCCGCCCTTCCTCTTCGGAGATGCACCTTTGAAGGACTCCGGTGGTGCTTTTCGTATATAGCTCTCCCTCGTGGACCCTGTAGGCTTTAGATCGCCGCACAATGCAGCGTGCCTCATTCTGGTCCTCGGGGAGTTCCTATCTAGTTAGGTAGGCCAGGAATGGTTCTGTCCATGGGGCAATGATGGCCATTATTACGTGGGCTGAAGGTGTTATTTCGGTGGCGGAGCCTCCGATTGTGTCAAAGTGTTTGGTATCGGGTATGTTGGCCGGGTCCGGACTATTGTTACCAGTGTCCCCTTCCCATACTACGGATGGCTTGAACAACCTCTCCAAAAAGATGTTGGGGGGGACCGCATCGTGTTTTGCGCCGATGCGGGCGAGGATATCTGCCGCCTGATTGTTTTCCCGAGCCACATGGTGAAATTCGAGCCCCTCGAACCGAGTTGACATCTTTAGGACGGCGTTTCGATAGGCCGCCATTTTCGGATCCTTGGCGTCAAAGTCTCCATTTATTTGGGATATTGCAAGGTTTGAATCCCCATGCACCTCCAGGCATTGAATGCCCATGGAGTCTGCCATCCGAAGACCATGCAACAGAGCTTCGTATTTGGCTGTGTTGTTGGAGTCTGTATACAATATTTGTAGTACGTATTGAACGGTATCTCTGGTCAGGGACGTCAGGACGACGCCAGCCCCTAGACCAGCCAGCATTTTAGAACTGTCGAAGTGCATGATCCAATTGGAGTATGCGCCGTACTCTTTAGGGAGTTTGGCTTCCGTCCATTCGGCGACAAAGTCGGCCAATACTTGCGACTTAATGGCTCGCCGAGGCTTGTATGTTATGTCGAACGGGAGGAGCTCAATGGCCCATTTGGCAATACGGCCCGTAGCGTCGCGGTTGTTTAAGTGGCACTTCCGAGGCTATTGTAATCGAACACTCTTGAAAGTAGTGTCGCAGCTTCCGGGATGCCATGAATACCGCATAGGCTATCTTTTGATAATGTGGGTACCGTGATTCGCATGGAGTGAGGAAAGTGGATACATAATATACCGGCTTTTGAAGAGGGAATTTATGTCCGTCAGCTTCTCGTTTGACGACGAGCACTACGCTTACAACTTGATGAGTTGCCGCAATGTACAACATCATTGGTTCGCCGATGTTTGGCACGGCCAGGATTGGGTTGGTTGCCAATATGGCTTTTATTTCTTCCAATCCGGCTGTGGCAGCGTCCGTCCACTCGAAGTGTTCGGTGCGCCGAAGGAGGCGATAAAGGGGTAAAGCCTTTTCTCCTAACCGGGAGATAAAGCGGCTGAGAGCCGCCACGCATCCAGTCAGTTTCTGGATTTGTTTGAGGTCCGTTGGGATAGCCAACTGTGACAGAGCTCAGATTTTGGCCGGATTAGCTTCAATCCCTCTACTGGAGACAATGAAGCCCAGGAGCTTTCCTGCTGGTACGCCGAAAACACATTTGTCTGGATTGAGCTTGATGTCGTATGTTCGGAGGTTGTCGAATGTGAGCCTCAAGTCGTCTATTAGAGAGTCGACGTGTTTGGTTTTAATGACCACATCATCTACGTATGCCTCTACTGTTTTGCCGATCTGTTTCTCCAGACAAGTCTGGATCATGCACTGATATGTTGTGCTGGTGTTTTTGACCCCAAAAGGCATTGTGTTAAAATAGAAGGGGCCATATGGTGTTATAAATGCCATTGCGGCTTGGTCGGACTTCGCCATCTTGATTTGGAGGTAGCCGGAGTATGCGTCGAGGAAACACAATGACTCGTGTCCTGCGGTAGCATCAATAATTTGATCAATGCGGGGGAGGGGGAACGGATCCTTTGGGCAAGCCTTGTTGAGGTCCTTGAAATTGATGCATAGGCGCCAGGATTTGTCATTCTTTGGTAGCCGGAGTATGCGTCGAGGAAACACAATGACTCGTGTCCTGCGGTAGCATCAATAATTTGATCAATGCGGGGGAGGGGGAACGGATCCTTTGGGCAAGCCTTGTTGAGGTCCTTGAAATTGATGCATAGGCGCCAGGATTTGTCATTCTTTGGTAGCCGGAGTATGCGTCGAGGAAACACAATGACTCGTGTCCTGCGGTAGCATCAATAATTTGATCAATGCGGGGGAGGGGGAACGGATCCTTTGGGCAAGCCTTGTTGAGGTCCTTGAAATTGATGCATAGGCGCCAGGATTTGTCATTCTTTGGTACCATCACCAGGTTTGCTAGCCAGTCCGGTTGTTTTATCTCTCTGATGAATCTGGCCTCCAATAACTTGGCTAGTTCCTCTCCCATGGCCTGTCTTTTAGGTTCAGAGAAACGCCAAAGAGCCTGCTTGACCATCTTGAATCCCTTTAGGATATTGAGACTATGCTTGGCCAGCCTGCGTGGGATTCCTGGCATGTCTGAGGGGTGCCAAGCGAATATGTCCCAATTCTCGCATAGGAAATCTCGTAGTGCGGCATCCATGGCGGGGTTTAACTGTGCCCCGATGGAGGCTGTTTTTGTCGGGTTCGTTAGGTGGACTTGGAATTTGTCTATTTCATCCGCTGGTTTGAAAGAGGTGGACTAGAGTCTCTTGCTGAATATTACGTCGTCCCTGTCCACCGCGGAGCGTAGCGTAGTTAATTCCTCGGCCGAAAGGGCTTCGGATAATGCCTCGAGGGCCAATGCGGCTGTTTTGTTTTTGGCGCGGAGTGCTGTGTCCGGATCACTAGTGAGGGTGATGATTCCGTTGGCCCGGACATTTTGAGCTTCATGTACCCATAATGGGGTATGGCTTGGAAGATCGTGAATGCCTCCCGTCCTAAAAGGGCGTGATATCCACTACTGAACAGGGCCACTTGGAATGTAATTTCTTCGGACCTATAGTTCTCCGGCGTGCCGAATTCCACATCTAGTGTGATTTTCCCAGCACAGCGTGCTTCCCGACTGAGGATGATTCCTCTGAAGGTTGTGCTGCTTTGCTCAACGCGGTTCCAGTCTATTTCCATTTTTTAAGAGTTTCCGCATAGATGAGGTTTAATCCACTGCCGCCGTCCATGAGTACTTTGGTGAGTCGAAAGCCATCCACAATTGGACTGATGAACAGTGCAGCTGGTGCTCGGGCAGTTCGGAATTTAGGTTTATCACTGGCATTGAAGGTAATAGCCATGTCACTCCATGGATTCATTGCTGCCACGTGGCAGATTTTGGTGAGGCTGCGGAGTGTTCGCTTGCGCCTATTGTTAGATGTGAAGGTTTCGAAAACTGTTAATACCGTATTGTTATCTACGGGATGGTGCTCTGTGGTATTCGGGATAAGAAGATCCTCACCACTTTTGGCCACCTGCCGAAGTATCCAACATGCTCTAAGGCTGTTTGTTGGTGTGGTATTCGTTGTACTATGAATTTTGCAGGGTCCGTTAAGCCATCCCTCCAGTACAGTTCCATGCCCTGTAGAGGGTTTTTGTTTCTTTGCAACTAGCTCGGGTGTCTTATGATAGTGCACCCTTTTACTTCGGACTGGGTGTATATTCGGAGCCGGATTGTCCCAAAATTTCGTTTCGGTTTTCCAGGCGCTTTCCATTGCACAGTACTTTCGTACTATGGATGCCATGTCAGCGAAGCGTGATATGTCACGGCAACTTAAGGCGTTAAGTATTCCCTTGTCCGTGCAATTTTTGCAGAAAAGTGAGACTGCATCTTCCTCGCGACAGTCCTTAACCTTGTTCAGCACAAGGAGGAATCTGGCCCAATAATGATGTACTGTTTCATGGGGCTCTTGCATGATGTGGGAAAGATCGTTTATGTCTGGGTGGGTGGGTGGATTTGAGTCCGAACCCCTACCCGATCTGAGACCCAGGGGCCGAGGAGTTTCCAATCTTGGAAGTTCGGGTTCCGGAGTGCTGCCCGATAAGTCTGTCCCGCTGCCTGATTCTAGGTTCAGGGCTTGGGTGATGTCCTCCCGTAAGCGGGTATCCGGCTCGGAGAGCTCAGGAATCCGGACATAGTTAGTCCTCAAAATAGAGGGAGAATTACCGCATTGTTCCTCCACCACCGCAACATGATGGGTGACCGGTGGAGAGTTAATCTCCCTTTGATCGGGTTTAAGTCCGATCCGATCATAGTCCGTAGCGACTCCCAGGGCGGCGATACAATCCAAGAGATCATTTAGGGAAGAGAGCTCAATTGGATCCATCTGCTCGGCGAATTCCGAACCAATGTGGAGGCTGTTTTCGATGACCAGAGAAGTCATCGTCGGTGCAGCAGCCGAACAGGCGGTCATGATGAAACTGCCTAGCCGGAGAGTTTGGCCGACAGCCAGGGCTCCTGCGGCGGTAATGTTGTTTTTAACAATGAGATGAGGCATCCTTCCTTACGACGACGTCACAGAGGAACTCTCAATGAAAGCACCAATGTCAGTGTCAAAACCGGCGGATCTTGGGTAGGGGGTCCCGAACTGTGCGTCTAAGGCAGATGGTAACAGGAGGCAGGGGATACGATGTTTTACCCAGGTTTGGGCCCTCTTGATGGAGGTAAAACCCTACGTCCTGTTTGATTATTCTTGATAATATGAGTAGTACAAGAGTTGATCTACCACGAGATCGGAGAGGCTAAACCCTAGAAGCTAGCCTATGGTATGATTGTATGTTGTCCTACGGACTAAAACCCTCAGGTTTATATAGACACCGGAGGGGGCTAGGGTTACACAAGGTCGGTTACAAAGGAGGAGATACACATATCCGTACTTCCTAGCTTGCCTTCCACGCCAAGTAGAGTCCCATCCGGACACGGGGCGAAGTCTTCAATCTTGTATCTTCATAGTCCAATAGTCCGGCCGAAGGATATAATCCGGTTGTCCGGATACCCCCTAATCCAGGACTCCCTCAGCTCCCTTCCCGCTCGATATTTGGGAAGAGGACCAGGGCCTCTATAAATATGACTAGCCACCATAGAGAAAGGGGGATGGGAGCTGAGAGGGGATTGATACGTCTCCAACATATCTACAATTTTTGATTGCTCCATGCTATATTATCTACAGTTTTAGACAT
This sequence comes from Triticum urartu, assembly GCF_003073215.2. Taxonomy (NCBI): domain Eukaryota; kingdom Viridiplantae; phylum Streptophyta; class Magnoliopsida; order Poales; family Poaceae; genus Triticum; species Triticum urartu. The sequence goes on from NC_053028.1 coordinate 584,749,053, forward strand.
TATTGGGCTTTATTTTCCACTTTTTTATTATTTTTGGGACTAACCTATTAACCGGAGGCCCAGCCCAGAATTGCTGTTTTTGCCTGTTTTAGGGTTTCGAAGAAAAGGAATATCAAACGGAGTCCAAACGGAATGAAACCTTCGGAAACGTGATTTTCTCATCAGATAAGATCTAGGAGACTTGGACCCTCCGTCAAGAAAGCCACGAGGTGGTCACGAGGGTGGAGGGCGCGCCCCCTGCCTCGTGGGCCCCTCGAAGCTCCACCGACGTACTTCTTCCTCCTATATATATCCACGTACCCCCAAACGATCGGGGACGGAGCCAAAAACCTAAATCCACCGCCGCAACTTTCTGTATCCACAAGATCCCATCTTGGGGCATGTTCCGGAGATCCGCCGGAGGGGGCATCGACCACCGAGGGCTTCTACATCATCATCCAAGCCCCTCCGATGAAGTGTGAGTAGTTTACTTCAGACCTACGGGTCCATAGCTAGTAGCTAGATGGCTTCTTCTCTCTTTTTGGATCTCAATACAATGTTCTCCCCCTCTCTCGTGGAGATCTATTCGATGTAATCCTCTTTTTGCGGTGTGTTTGTTGAGACCGATGAATTGTGGGTTTATGATCAAGTCTATCTATGAATAATATTTGAATCTTCTCTGAATTCTTTTATTTATGATTCGCTATCTTTGCAAGTCTCCTCGAATTATCAGTTTGGTTTGGCCTACTAGATTGGTTGTTCTTGCCATGGGAGAAGTGCTTAGCTTTGGGTTCGATCTTGCATTGTCCTTTCCCAGTGACAGAAGGGGCAGCAAGGCACATATTGTATCGTTGCCATCGAGGATAACAAGATGGTTTTTTTATCATAGTGCATGAAACTATCCCTCTACATCATGTCATCTTGCTTAAGGCGTTACTCTGTTTTTAACTTAATACTCTAGATGCCTGCTGGATAGCGGTCGATGAGTGGAGTAATAGTAGTAGATGCAGAATCGTTTCGGTCTACTTGTCTCGGACATGATGCCTATATACATGATGATACCTAGATATTCTCATAACTATGCTCAATTCTGCCAATTGCTCAACAGTAATTTGTTCACCCACCATAGAATACTTATGCTCTTGAGAGAAGCCACTAGTGAAACCTATGGCCCCTGGGTCTCTTTCTCATCATATCAATCTCCATCACTTTATTATTGCTTTGCTTTTACTTTATTTACTTTGCATCTCTATACCAAAAATACCAAAAATATTATTTATCATCTCTATCAGATCTCACTTTCGTAAGTGACCGTGAAGGGATTGACAACCCCTAAGTGCGTTGGTTGCGTTGAGCTATTGTTTTTGTGTAGGTACGAGGGACTCGAGCGTAGCCTCCTACTGGATTGATACCTTGGTTCTCAAAAACTGAGGGAAATACTTACGCTACTTTGCTGGATCATCCCTTCCTCTTCGAGGAAATACAACGCAGTGCTCAAGAGGTAGCAAGAAGAATTTCTAGCGCCGTTGCCGGGAAGTCTATGCAAAAGTCAACATACCAAGTACCCATCACAATCCCTATCTCCCGCATTACATTATTTGACATTTGCCTCTTGTTTTCCTCTCCCCCACTTCACCCTTGTCATTTTATTCACCCTCTCTCTCTCTCCTTCCTCCCTCTCTATTTGCCTCTTTTGCCCATTTTCTTTTTGTTTGCTCGTGTGTTAGTTTGCTTGTTTGTCGCGATGGCTCAAGATAATACTAAATTGTGTGACTTCACCAATACCAATAATAATGATTTCCTTAGCACTCCGATTGCTCCTCTTACCGATGCTGAATCTTATGAAATTAATACTGCTTTGCTGAATCTTCATGTAAGATCCGTTCTCCGGCCTTCCTAGTGAAGATGCCACTACCCATCTTAATAGCTTCGTTGATTTGTGTGACGTGAAAAGAAGAAAGATGTGGATAATTATATTGTTAAATTGAAGCTATTTCCTTTTTCGCTTAGAGATCGTGCTAAAGCTTGGTTTTCGTCTTTGCCTAAATATAGTATTGATTCATGGAACAAGTGCAAAGATGCTTTTATCTCTAAGTATTTTCCTCCCACTAAGATCATCTCTCTTAGAAACGATATTATGAATTTTAAACAACTTGATCATGAACATGTTGCACAAGCTTGGGAGAGAATGAAATTAATGATACGTAATTGCCATACTCATGGTTTGAATTTATGGATGATTATACAAAAATTTTATGCCGGATTGAATTTTGCTTCTAGATATCTTTTAGACTCGGCCACGGGAGGCACTTTTATGGAAATCACTTTAGGATAAGCTACTAAACTCCTAGATAATATTATGGTTAATTATTCTCAATAGCATACTGAAAGATCTACTAAAAAGGTGCATGCTGTAGAAGAAATTAATGTTTTGAGTGGAAAGATGGATGAACTTATGAAAGTATTTGCTAATAAGAGTGTTTCTTCTTATCCTAATGATGTGCCCTTGTCTACTTTGATTGAGAATAATAATGAATCTATGGATGTGAATTTTGTTGGTAGGAACAATTTTGGCAACAACGCGTATAGAGGAAATTTCAATCCTAGGCATTATCCTAGTAATCCCTCTAATAATTATGGTAATTCCTACAACAATTCTTATGGAAATTATAATAAGATTACCTCTGATTTTGAATCTAATATTAAAGAATTTATTTCTTCGCAACAGAATTTTAATGTTATGATTGAAGAAAAATTGCTCAAGATTGATGATTTGGCTAGGAACGTTGATAGAATTGCTCTTGATGTTGATTCTTTGAAACATAGATCTATTCCACCTAAGCATGATATCAATGAGTCTCTCAAAGCCATGAGAATTTCCATTGACGAGTGCAAAGAAAGAACCGCCAGGATGCGTGCTAAGAAAGATGCCTTTATAAAAGCATGTTCTTCTAGTTCCTATGAAAATAATGATGAAGATCTAAAAGTTATTGATGTGTCCCCTATTAAATATTTGTTTTGCAGTATGAATCTTGATAATGATGGGACTGATTATGATCCACCTTTACCTAGAAGGCGTTCTAAGAATTTGGAATTTGTTGATCTTGATGCTAAATTTGATAAAAGTGGGATTGATGAAATTAAAACCCTAGATGTTGCTAAACCCACTATTATGGATTTCAAGGAATTTAAATATGAAAATTTCTCTTTGATTGATTGTATTTCCTTGTTGCAATCCGTGCTAAAATCTCCTCACGCTTATAGTCAAAATAAAGCGTTTACTAAACATATCGTTGATGCCTTGATGCAATCTTATGAAGAAAAACTTGAATTGGAAGTTTCTATCCCTAGAAAACTTTATGATGAGTGGGAACCAACTATTAAAATTAAAATTAAAAATTATGAGTTTTATGCTTTGTGTGATTTGGGTCCTACTGTCTCCACTATTCCCAAAACTTTGTGTGATTTACTAGATTTCCGTGATTTTGATGATTTCTCTCTAAACTTGCATCTTGTGGATTCCACTATTAAGAAACCTATGGGAAGAATTAATGATTGTAGCGACCCGACCCGAATGGATCAAGTGCTCTGTGCTCCGGTGTCATCCCTGGATCAGTAATGCTGACACCACACAGTACATCGAAGGATTTATAGCAGAGTGGCAATCACACACTTACTACATCGTTGTCTCAAAGAGAACTTATTACAATAAAAATGGCTTAAGGCCATCTAATAATGATAACAGCGGAAGACTCGGAAGGTAAATGGGTCCATCAACTCCAACGGCATCACTGAGTATAGAACCACGACCTAAAATCACCTTACTCATCGTTTGAAAAGTCCGCAACATGAGAAGTTGCAGCCCGAAAACGGGTCAGCAGATGGAATATGCTGGCAATGTAACACATAGAGAGTAATGGAATGAAACTGCTATACTATATGCATATATGGCTGGTGGAAAGCTCTATGGTTACAGTTTTGCGTAAAGCCAGTTTTTCCCTACTGCAAAGGAATAAATTTATTTAACTATCATGGTAGTTGTTAAACATCGAGAATGATTGACAGCATTCCGATCCCAATTAAGTGAACAATTAAAACCCAACAACATTAATTAGAAGTAACGTGATGAGATTCACATGATATTCAAGTACTATATACTCAAGTTGTCCATAACCGGGGACACGGCTAATCATGATTAGTTTGTACACTCTGCAGAGGTTTGCGCGCTTTTCCCCACATGACTCGATCGCCTCCGTTTGTTTTCTCGCACTACATGGTGTTTGAGAAACGGATGACCGAGACATAGTCTTTCAGAAGCGCTAGCACCTTACATGTGGGGTAGACCGTACCACCTACAACCCCTACATCTGCTAGTCCATCCCGTAAGAGTTTGCACAACTTAGTCAACTATGCCAGAGCCCATAGTAGCATGTGGCTGCTCACGGAAGTTTCTAGCATGAATTATCTTATGATCCCTTTGAGCCTGGGTGGCGGTCCAAAATAAAACAGGCAAGTCCTGATAGACATCAGGTGCCTCAATCCACCCAGATGTGTGTTTAAGTGGCCACCTTAGATAAACCATTAAAAATTATCAACTCACATCTGTCATGGATATCACTCACCCAATCCACGTCTACTAGCATAGCATGGCATAATAAGCAAACGTAGAAGTAACTCCCAAAGGTTTCATAATAATACAGGTAATAGGTACTACCTCATCTACTTCCCATCCCACAATTTAATTAGATCCTAATCATGCAATGTGACAGGATTGATCTAATGCAATAAAACATGGGTTGTAGAAAAGGTATGATCAAAGTTTTACTTGCCTTGCTGATGATCCGCGAGACCTAGGGTTTCGAAGTAACAAGCGGCGCAATCCGGGTGATCTATCGCAGACAAACAACAAGCACACAATAAGTACTCATCTAATGCACAGGTAAAACTCGAACAAGAGAACGAACCAGAGAGTTCAACTTAAGAACTCCGGTTGCGAAGAAAGAACGAACTGAACAAAGAAACGGAAAACAAACGGCGGAAGAAAACAACTCGGTTCTAGCAAGTTGAAACTAGGACAAATTTTACTGTAGCAAAGGCTTGTTCAAGTTGATTAGTCGGAACGGCGGTTTCGAAACGAAACTCCAGGCGCTTGAATCACCTGATTCCGATAAACGACGGGAAGAAAGACTAGAACGAAGATCGGATCTGAGATCGCGATCGCGGAATAAATCCGACGAAAAGAAAAAGAAGAATGATTAAACGAATGGGCGTCGTTAACCGGGGAAAATTTCGGTGATCACGTTCGTTAAGACGAACGGTCCGAAAAAAGAACGAAAACCGATCTAGGGTTTTCGGAAAAGAAAACCAAAACAAAGAACGAAAGAAAACGGGAACGGTTAGGAAAGAACTGGAACGGTTTAGAAGAAAAACTGAACCGAGGGGAGAAAAAGAGACGCGGCGCGGGACAACCTCGGCGAGGCTCCGGCGAACGGCGGCGACGGCGGCTATAGGGCGGCGGCGGCTATAGGGCGGCGGCGGCGGGTGATGGGTGCGGGGTGGGGCGCGGCTAAGGAGGAGAGGGGCTTGGGATTGATGTGAGGAGAGGGGGGGGTTTGGGGTGTATTTATATAGGTGGGGGGGATTACTTGGGGTAGGGGGAAAGCAAAAGAGGGAAAACAAAACAAGGAAAGGGGGGGCTAACCGGCCTAGAGTCCCTCTGGGACTCGGCCTAGAGCGAGGGAGGCGGCGGCCTGGCGCTGCGCCTGGCACGCGCGCTGGCTGGGGAGGCGGCCGGCTGGCTGGGCCTTTGGCCCGGCTGGCCTTGGTCCTTTTTTTTGACTGGATTCGCGTGCAGAAAAACAAAAGAAAACTAAACTAAACGAACTCCAAAATTACTAAAGTAAATTTTCCCCGACTCCTAAAAATGAGTCGAACAAAATGAACTTTTCTCCGGGCCTAGAATGCAATTTTTTGAAAATGCGCATTTTTCCCTATCCAAATAAAAAGCAAACAAACACCGAAAACCAAAATTTGATTTATTCATTAGATCTTCATTTTTCCTAAATTTGGGAAAGTCATATTATTCCCTCTCTTATATTTTTGATATTGGAAAAATAATTGAAGATGAAATAAATAAATCAAATGATCCTCTTTTCAAAATTTGAGAAAACTCTCAAATATGAAAATAACGAAATCTCTAATTCTCTCCATGGGTCCTTGAGTTGCGTGAAATTTCTAGGATCAACCAAAATGCATGAAAATATGCTATGCATGATGATCTAGTGTATAACATTCCAAATTGCAAATTTGGGATGTCACAAACCTACCCCCCTTAAGATGAATCTCGCCCTCGAGATTCGGGTTGGCTAGAAAATAGGTGAGGGCGGTCCTTGAGAAAATCTTCTTCTCTTTCCCAGGTGGCTTCATCCTTTGAGTGGTGGTTCCACTGAACTTTGCAAAACTTGATAACCTTGCTGAGGGTAACTCTGCTGGCATAATCGAGAATTTTGACTGGCTTCTCCTCATACGTTAAGTCGTCCTTCAACTGAATCGCTTCGAGTGGCATGGTATCTCTTAGCGGTACCTCCGCCATCTCGGCATGACATTTCTTCAGCTGAGAAACATGGAATACATCATGAACTCCTGACAGCTCCTCTGGTAATTCCAACTCATAAGCGACTTCTCCCATACGTTGCAAGATCTTGTACAGTCCAACGTAACGCGGTGCTAACTTTCCCTTAACTCCAAAGCGCTTAACTCCTTGAACTGGGGATACTCGAAGATAAACCCTGTCTCCGGTTTCGTAAACTGTCTCCTTGCGTTTAGAATCTGCGTAGCTCTTCTGCCTGGACTGGGCTACCTTGAGCCTATCGCGAATCAACTTAACTTTCCGTTCAGACTCCTTAATCAAATCTGGTCCAAAGAATTGACGGTCTCCAACTTCGTCCCATGACAACGGTGTCCTGCACCTTCTTCCGTATAAAGCTTCGAAAGGTGCCATCTTCAAACTGGTTTGGTAACTGTTGTTATAAGAAAACTCCGCATACGGCAAGTTATTGTCCCAACTAGATCCATAATCTAGTGCACAAGCTCTCAGCATATCTTCCAAAATCTGATTGACTCTCTCGGTCTGTCCATCTGTCTGCGGATGAAAAGCTGTGCTGAACTCTAGTCTGGTTCCTAAAGTTTCATGCAACTGATTCCAAAATTTTGAGGTAAATTGGGTTCCTCTATCTGATACGATACTCGTCGGAACTCCATGCAAACAGATGATCCTAGTCATGTATATCTTCGCCAACTTAGCACTGGTGTAAGTGGTCTTAACTGGAATAAAATGTGCTACCTTCGTCAAACGATCAACTACTACCCATATCGAGTCATAGCCTGCTTTCGTCCTGGGTAGTCCTGTGATAAAATCCATGCCTATCTTATCCCACTTCCATCCGGGTATCGGCAATGGTTGTAACAATCCTGCTGGCTTCTGATGCTCTGCCTTTACTCTCTGACATACGTCACAAACTGCTACATATGTTGCAATATCCTTCTTCATTCCGGTCCACCAGAATGTTTCCTTCAAATCCAAATACATCTTGGTATTCCTTGGGTGAATCGAATACGGTGAATCATGTGCCTCGTGCAAAATCAACTTCCTGATCTCCGGGTCATTGGGCACATAAACACGGTCCTCAAACCATAAGTTATCGTGCTCATCCTCACGAAATCCCTTTGCTTTTCCTTCGCTCAATTTCTCTTTTATAGCAGCAATCTGCTTGTCAGATTTTTGAGCTTCTGTGATCTTATCCATCAATGTTGACTGAATCTCCAATGTTGCTACATAGCCTCTCGGAACTATTTCCAAACATAGCTCACGAAGGTTTTCTGCTAACTCCTTTGGTACTTCTCCCGTCACTAGGGTGTTGACATGGCTCTTACGGCTCAATGCGTCAGCTACCACATTAGCTTTTCCGGGATTGTAATCCAATCTCATGTCATAATCCTTGATGAGCTCCAACCATCTCCTTTGTCTGAGGTTCAACTCCTTCTGCGTGAAAATGTACTTCAAACTCTTGTGATCCGTGTACACCTCACAATGACTTCCAATGAGGAAATGTCTCCACGTTTTCAATGCATGCACTACGGCTGCTAACTCCAAATCATGCGTGGCATAATTCAACTCATGAGGCTTCAGTTGCCGTGAAGCATACGAAACAACTCTCCCTTCCTGCATAAGCACTGCTCCAAGTCCTCGATGTGAAGCGTCGCACTACACCTCATAATCCTTGGTCTGATCTGGCAAAATCAATACTGGTGAGGTAACCAAGCGTTTCTTCAATTCCTGGAAACTAGCCTCACATTCCTCAGTCCAATTGAACTTAGTATCCTTCTTCAACAATTCAGTCATAGGCTTTGCAATCTTTGAAAAGTTCTCAATGAACCTCCGGTAGTATCCTGCGAGTCCAAGAAAACTCCGGATCTCTCCAACTGTCGTTAGTGATTCCCATTCGGTTACGGTCTCAACCTTAGTGGGGTCAACTGCTATACCTTCTCCGGATATAACGTGTCCGAGGAATCCAACTTCCTTCAACCAAAACTCACATTTGCTGAATTTGGCGTATAACTGATGTTCCCTTAGTTTCTCCAAAACCAAACGCAAATGTTCCTTATGCTCCTCTTCATTCTTTGAATAAACTAGGATGTCATCAATGAACACTACGACGAACTTATCCAAAAACTCCATAAACACTTTGTTCATCAGGTTCATAAAATAGGCAGGTGCGTTAGTCAATCCAAATGACATAACGGTATACTCATACAGTCCATATCTCGTGGTGAATGCTGTCTTAGGTATGTCCTGCTCCCGAATCTTCAATTGATGGTACCCTGATCGCAAATCGATCTTGGAAAACACTTTAGCTCCTTGCAACCGATCAAACAGATCGTTGATCATTGGCAGTGGGTACTTGTTCTTGATGGTTACTTCATTCAATCCCCGATAATCTACAACCATCCTTAATGATCCATCCTTCTTTTCCACTAGAAGTACGGGTGATCCCCAAGGCGAAGAACTTGGGCGAATGTAACCTTTATCCAATAACTCCTTAATCTGATTCTTAATTTCCACCAAATCCTTTGCTGGCATCCGGTACGGTCGCTTCGATATTGGGCCTGTACCTGGCAATAACTCAATCAAAAACTCAATGTCTCTATCCGGTGGCATGCCTGGTAATTCCTCAGGAAATACATCAGGAAAATCCTTCACCACTGGTACTTCCTCTTGCACAACTCCTGTTAGGCAGTTTACTTGCGTCCTGTTTGGCACATGCCGGGATACATACTTGATCCTTCTTCCTTCTGGTGTGGTAAGCAAAATTGTCTTACTGGCGCAATCGATGTTTCCTCCATACATCGATAGCCAATACATACCAAGAATCACATCCAGACCTTGAGATTCCAATACTATTAGGTCTGAGGGAAACACATAGTTACCAATCCTTAATGGTAACCGCTCACACCATCGTCTAGCCATAAACTCCGCTCCTGGTGAGCTTACTAACATGGGTGACCTAAGGGCTTGGGTTGGCAGGTTATATTTATCCACAAATCCCCTTGATATGTATGAATGCGATGCACCAGTATCAAAAATTATGATTGCGGTAAATGACTTAACCAGAAACTTACCGATTACTGCATCAGGCTGATCTTCAACCTCCTCCACATTAATGTGGTTCACCTGTCCCCTATTGAAAGGGTTCGGCTTCTTCCCAGAGCTTCCATTGCCATTTCCATTCTGGCCTTCGGGGCATTCATTGGCATAATGTCCGGTCTTGGAACACTTGAAACAGGTGACTTGACTCAGATCTCTCTTGGTTGGGGTCGATGGGGTGGTCCGGTTCTGGCCGTTGCTTCCTCCATTCCCATTACCATTCTTGTGGCCATTATGGTTGTGCGAGCTACCTCCTCCATGGGTGTGCTGAAACTGAAATCCTGGTTTAGGGGCAAAACGGGGCTTCTGCTGGGCTCCAGAGTTATACTTCCCCTGTCCATACTTCCTCTTACGGTTCTCAATCTGCTGTTGCTTTCCTTCAATCATGATGGCACGATCTACCAACTCCTGGTAGTTGTTGAAACTTGCTACCATCAATTTCATGCTTAGTTCATCATTCAGTCCTTCCAGAAACTTCTCCTGCTTAGCTGCATCCGTAGCAACGTCATCTGGGGCATAACATGCTAACTTGCTAAAGTCGTCAACGTACTGGCCAACTGTCCTTCCTCCTTGGCGTAAGTTGCGAAACTCACGCTTCTTTATAGCCATAGCTCCTGCTAAAACATGGGCAGTGCGGAAAGCTTGCTGAAACTGATCCCATGTGACAGTGTCAACTGGGTAAGTGGCTGTGAAATTCTCCCACCATGCTGCCGCGGGTCCGTCAAGCTGGTGAGCGGCAAACTTCACTTTCTCACCATCCATGCATCCTGCAGTGGTCAACTCCCTTCCTATCTTGCGGAGCCAATCGTCTTCTACTATTGGCTCGGTGCTACTGGAAAACACTGGCGGGTTCAGCCTAAGAAACGGGCTAAGTGGTCAACAGGTGGTGGTGGTGGTGGGTTGTTGTTGTTGTTCTGTTGGTTCTGGACTAACATCTGCATCAATTGATTCTGCTGCTGGATCAACTGAGTGAGCTCCGGTGGGAATCCATTGTCATGTCTCGGAGGCATCTGAGGGTTTAGAAAAGACGAGAATTAAGAATAGAGTGAGGTCTAAAGGGAAAACACTACCCCAATGCACATGAGCAAATGCACACAAAATCACTTCATTCAATCAAACAAGGGCTTACAATCGGTCTAAAACTATCGCAAAAGTGCTCGAACTATTGTGTTTACATGGGGGAATACTACTACTATCTGGTGGTCATCTAGAAATTTGAACCGGTGGAAGACTCCATGATATCTGCTCCAGCTTCGTCTTCAAAGTCGGGTTCACTGGGATCCGAATCGGTGTCGTCGATGATGATGTGGTTGTCCGGACATGCGACGTACTCGTCTTCCTCCTTGGATGCTAACTTCCTCTTGAGTTCTTCAATCTCCTGCTTAAGATCGCCATTGTGTCTCGCTAGAGCTACGATCTCGTCCATGTAGTCCTTGCGCGTAGACTTCAGTTCTCCTTCTAGCTCGATGATCCTTGCCTTCGCATTCTTCAACTCTATCATATCATTGCACATCTGGTTCTCGTGGCGTCGAATGTGCTGGTTTAACTCCTGGATGAAAGATGCAATGGATCTATCCTTCTTGGTGCTGACTAACTCCCATTGTTCATCTCGGCGTCCGCAAATCTGGTAGATAGTGTCCTTGAGGTCTTCTTGATAAACTTCTCCAATGCGTCCCATGGTGATATGAGCTGCCATGCTCCTTCTGAGACTTCAGGTTGGTGCATTGGAAACGCTATCTATGGGCTTCGTGATTGGCGCGAATGTCCTTCCCGGAACGTGAGCTTGAATCTTCCAGCGCTCCTCTTCAGGCAGAGTGGCGTTGAAGGTTCCCGTGAAGCTTGGTAATCCAATGTTCAGGTACTTGGTGACTTCCTTCAGGTGAAATCCAAATGGTGTGCCTTCATCCGGTTGAGCGTACTTAATCTTCGCGTTCGTCATCCTAAAAGAGTAGAAAAGATGAGGAGTCAGAAAATGAGAAGAGAATGGTGATCTATGGCTTTAACTTAGTGGTCGTGTCCTACAGTCAGCGTGTGCTCTGATACCATCTCTGTGGCGACCCGACCCGAATGGATCAAGTGCTCTGTGCTCCGGTGTCATCCCTGGATCAGTAATGCTGAGACCACACAGTAGATCGAAGGATTTATAGCAGAGTGGCAATCACACACTTATTACATCATTGTCTCAAAGAGAACTTATTACAATAAAAATGGCTTAAGGCCATCTAATAATGATAACAGCGGAAGACTCGGAAGATAAATGGGTCCATCAACTCCAACGGCATCACTGAGTATAGAACCACGACCTAAAATCACCTTACTCGTCGTCTGAAAAGTCTGCAACATGAGAAGTTGCAGCCCGAAAACGGGTCAGCACATGGAATATGCTGGCAATGTAACACATAGAGAGTAATGGAATGAAACAGCTATACTATATGCATATATGGCTGGTGGAAAGCTCTATGGTTACAGTTTTGCGTAAAGCCAGTTTTTCCCTACTGCAAAGGAATAAATTTATTTAACTATCATGGTAGTTGTGAAACATCGAGAATGGTTGACAGCATTCCGATCCCAATTAAGTGAACAATTAAAACCCAACAACATTAATTAGAAGTAACGTGATGAGATTCACATGATATTCAAGTACTAGATACTCAAGTTGTCCATAACCGGGGACACGGCTAATCATGATTAGTTTGTACACTCTGCAGAGGTTTGCGCGCTTTTCCCCACATGACTCGATCGCCTCCGTTTGTTTTCTCGCACTACATGGTGTTTGAGAAACGGATGACCGAGACATAGTCTTTCAGAAGCGCTAGCACCCTTACATGTGGGGTAGACCGTACCACCTACAACCCCTACATCTGCTAGTCCACCCCGTAAGAGTTCGCACAACTTAGTCAACTATGCCAGAGCCCATAGTAGCATGTGGCTGCACACGGAAGTTTCTAGCATGAAAGATCTTATGATCCCTTTGAGCCTGGGTGGCGGTCCAAAAAAAACAGGCAAGTCCTGATAGACATCAGGTGCCTCAATCCACCCAGATGTGTGTTTAAGTTGCCACCTTAGATAAACCATTAAAATTATCATCTCACATCTGTCATGGATATCACTCACCCAATCCACGTCTACTAGCATAGCATGGCAATATAAGCAAACGTAGAGTAACTCCCAAAGGTTTCATAATAATACAGGTAATAGGTGCTACCTCATCTACTTCCCATCCCACAATTTAATTAGATCCTAATCATGCAATGTGACAGGATTGATCTAATGCAATAAAACATGGGTTGTAGAAAAGGTATGATCAAAGTGTTACTTGCCTTGCTGATGATCCGCGAGACCTAGGGTTTCGAAGTAACAAGCGGCGCAATCCGGGTGATCTATCACAGACAAACAACAAGCACACAATAAGTACTCATCTAATGCACAGGTAAAACTCGAACAAGAGAACGAACCAGCGAGTTCAACTTAAGAACTCCGGTTGCGAAGAAAGAACGAATCGAACAAAGAAACGGAAAACAAACGGCGGAAGAAAACAACTCGGTTCTAGCAAGTTGAAACTAGGTCAAATTTTACTGTAGCAAAGGCTTGTTCAAGTTGATTAGTCGGAACGGCGGTTTCGAAACGAAACTCCAGGCGCTTGAATCACCTGATTCCGATAAACGAGCGGGAAGAAAGACTAGAACGAAGATCGGATCTGAGATCGCGATCGCGGAATAAATCCGACGAAAAGAAAAAGAAGAACGATTAAACGAACGGGCGTCGTTAACCGGGGAAAATTTCGGTGATCACGTTCGTTAAGACGAACGGTCCGAAAAAAGAACGAAAACCGATCTAGGGTTTTCGGAAAAGAAAACTGAAACAAAGAACGAAAGAAAACCGGAACGGTTTAGAAGAAAAACTGAACCGAGGGGAGAAAAAGAGACGCGGCGCGGGACAACCTCGGCGAGGCTCCGGAGAACGGTGGCGACGGTGGCTATAGGGCGGCGGCGGCTATAGGGCGGCGGCGGCGGGTGAGGGGCGCGGGGTGGGGCGTGGCTGAGGAGGAGAGGGGCTTGGGATTGATGTGAGGAGAGGGGGGGGGGTTTGGGGTGTATTTATATAGGTGGGGGGGATTACTTGGGGTAGGGGGCAAGCAAAAGAGGGAAAACAAAACAAGGAAAGGGGGGGCTAACCGGCCTAGAGTCCCTCTGGGACTCGGCCTAGAGCGAGGGAGGCGGCGGCCTGGCACTGCGCCTGGCGCGCGCGCTGGCTGGGGAGGCGGCCGGCTGGCTGGGCCTTTGGCCCGGCTGGCCTTGGTCCTTTTTTTTGACTGGATTCGCGCGCAGAAAAACAAAAGAAAACTAAACTAAACGAACTCCAAAGTTACTAAAGTAAATTTTCCCCGACTCCTAAAAATGAGTCGAACAAAATGAACTTTTCTCCGGGCCTAGAATGCAATTTTTTGAAAACGCGCATTTTTCCCTATCCAAATAAAAAGCAAACAAACACCGAAAACCAAAATTTTATTTATTCATTAGATCTTAATTTTTCCTAAATTTGGGAAAGTCATATTATTCCCTCTCTTATATTTTTGATATTGGAAAAATAATTGAAGATGAAATAAATAAATCAAATGATCCTCTTTTCAAAATTTGAGAAAACTCTCAAATATGAAAATAACGAAATCTCCAACTCTCTCCATGGGTCCTTGAGTTGCGTGAAATTTCTAGGATCAACCAAAATGCATGAAAATATGCTATGCATGATGATCTAGTGTATAACATTCCAAATTGCAAATTTGGGATGTTACAATGATGTTCTTATTGTTGCAAGTAGGAATTATGTGCCCGTAGATTCTATCGTTCTTGATATAGATTGCAATCCTTCTTGCCCTATTATTCTTGGTAGACCTTTCCTTAGAACGGTTGGTGCAACTATTGATATGAAGGAAGGGAATATTAGATTTCAATTTCCATGAAAAAGGGCATGGAACACTTCCCTAGAAAGAAAATAAAATTACCATACGAACCTATCATGAGATCCACCTATGGATTGCCTACCAAAGATGGCAATACCTAGATCTATTCTTGCTTGTAATGCCTAGCTAGGGGCGTTAAACGATAGCGCTTGTTGGGAGGAAACCCGATTTTATTTTTATTCCTTGCTTTTTGCTCCTGTTTAGTAATAAATAAATTATCTGTCCTCTGTTTTTGTTGTGTTTTTGTGTTTAATTAGTGTTTGTGCCAAGTAGAACCGTTGGGAAGACTTGGGGAAAGTCTTGTTGAACTTGCTGTAAAAAACAGAAACTTTAGCGCTCACGAGAACTGCTGTCATTTTTATTTGGCAAGTTATATTTAGTTTATTATTTTTGAATATGATTAATAGATAAATTCCTCACGTCCAGAAATTTATTTTAGAATTTTTTGGGTTCCAGATCTTGCGCTAGCTACAGATTACTACAGACTGTTCTGTTTTTGACAGATTCTGCTTTTCGTGTGTTGTTTGCTTATTTTGATGAATCTATGGCTAGTAAAATAGTTTATAATCCATAGAGAAGTTGGAATACAGTAGGTATAACACCAATATAAATAAATAATGCGTTCATTACAGTACCTTGAAGTGGTCTTTTGTTTTCTTTCGCTAACGGAGCTCACGAGTTTTCTACTTTAAGTTTTGTGTTGTGAAGTTTTCAAGTTTTGGGTAAAGATTTGATGGATTATGGAACAAGGAGTGGCAAGAGCCTAAGATTGGGGATGCCCATGGCACCCCCAAGATAATATAAGGACACCTAAAAGACAAAGCTTGGGGATGCCCTGGAAGGCATCCCCTCTTTCGTCTACTTCTATCGGTAACTTTACTTGGAGCTATATTTTTATTCACCACATGATATGTGTTTTGCTTGGAGCGTCTTTTATGATTTGAGTCTTTGCTTGTTAGTCTACCTCAATCATCCTTTCTGTACACACCTTTTGAGAGAGCCATACATGATTTGGAATTTGATAGAATACTCTATGTGCTTCACTTATATCTTTTGAGCTTTATAGTTTTGCTCTAGTGCTTCACTTATATCTTTTAGAGCACAGTGGTGGATTTGTTTTATATAAACTATTGATCTCTCATGCTTCACTTATATTATTTTGAGAGTCTTAATAGCATGGTAATTTGCTTAAAATCCTAATATGCTTGGTATGCAAGATTAATAATAAAACTTTCATATGAGTGTGTTGAATACTAAGAAAAGTTTGATGCTTGATGATTGTTTTGAGGAGGTAATAATATCAAAGTCATGCTAGTTGAGTAGTTGTGAAATTGAGAAATACTTGTGTTTAAGTTTGCAAGTCCCGTAGCATGCACGTATGGTAAACGTTATGCAACAAATTTGAAACATGAGGTGTTATTTGATTGTCTTCCTTATGAGTGGCGGTCGGGGACGAGCGATGGTCTTTTCCTACCAATCTATCCCCCTAGGAGCATGCGCGTAGTGCTGAGGTTTTTGATGACTTGTTGATTTTTGCAATAAGTATGTGAGTTCTTTATGACTAATGTTGAGTCCATGGATTATTCGCACTCTCACCCTTCCATCCTTGCTAGCCTCTTCGGTACCGTGCATTGCCCTTTCTCATGTTGAGAGTTGGCATAAAATTCGCCGGTGCATCCAAACCCCGTGATATGATACGCTCTTTCACACATAAACCTCCTTATATCTTCCTCAAAACAGCCACCATACCTACCTATTATGGCATTTCCATAGCCATTCCGAGATATATTGCCATGCAACTTTCCATCATTCCGTTCATCATGACACACTCATCATTGTCATATTGCTTAGCATGATCATGTAGTTGACTTAGTATTTGTGGCAAAGCCACCATCCATAATTCTTTCATACATGTCACTCTTGGTTCATTGCATATCCCGGTACACCACCGGAGGCATTCATATAGAGTCATCTTTGTTCTAGTATCGAGTTGTAATCATTGAGTTGTAAATAAGTAGAAGTGTGATGATCATCATTATTAGAGCATTGTCCCAAGTGAGGTATAAATAAATAAAAAAGAAAGGCCATAAAAAAGATAAGGCCCAAAAAAAGATAAAGGCCATAAAAAAAAGAGAAGGCCCAAAAAATGAGAGAAAAAGAGAGAAGGGACAATGTTATTATCCTTTTACCACACTTGTGCTTCATAGTAGCACCATGATCTTAATAGTAGAGAGTCTCTCATGTTATCACTTTCATATACTAGTGGGAATTTTTCATTATAGAACTTGGCTTGTATATTCTAACAATGGCCCTCCTCAAGTGCCCTAGGTCTTCGTGAGCAAGCAAGTTGGATGCACACCCACTAGTTTCTTTTGATGAGCTTTCATACATTTATAGCTCTAGTGCATCCGTTGCATGGCAATCCCAACTCCTTGCATTAACATCAATCGGTGGGCATCTCCATAGCCCATTGATTAGCCTCGTTGATGTGAGGCTTTCTCCTTTTTTTTGTCTTCTCCACATAACCCCCCTCCATTATATTCTATTCCACCCATAGTGCTATGTCCATGATATATTGCGTGAAAGTTTATAGGTTTGAGATTACTAAAGTATGAAACAATTGCTTGGCTTGTCATTGGGGTTGTGCATGATGATAGCATTCTTGTGTGATGAAAATGAAACATGACTAAACTATATGATTTTGTAGGGATGAACTTTCTTTGGCCATGTTATTTTGAGAAGACATAATTGCTTAGTTAGTATGCTTGAAGTATTATCATTTTTATGTCAATATGAAATTTTGTCTTGAATCTTTCGGATCTGAATATTCATACCACAATTAAGAAGAATTACATTAAAATTATGCCAAGTAGCACTTCGCATCAAAAATTCTGTTTTTATCATTTACCTACTCGAGGACGAGTAGGAATTAAGCTTGGGGATGCTTGATATGTCTCCAACGTATCTATAATTTTTGATTGCTCCATGCTACATTATCTACTGTTTTAGACATTATTGGGCTTTATTTTCCACTTTTATATTATTTTTGGGACTAACCTATTAACCGGAGGCCCAGCCCAGAATTGCTCTTTTTGCCTGTTTTAGGGTTTCGAAGAAAAGGAATATCAAACGGAGTTCAAACGGAATGAAACCTTCGGAAACGTGATTTTCTCATCAGATAAGATCCAGGAGACTTGGACCCTCCGTCAAGAAAGCCACTAGGTGGTAACGAGCATGGAGGGCGCCCCCCCTGCCTCGTGGGCCCCTCGAAGCTCCACCGACATACTTCTTCCTCCTATATATATATCCACGTACCCCCAAACGATCGGGGATGGAGCCAAAAACCTAATTCCACCGCCGCAACTTTCTGTATCCATGAGATCCCATCCTGGGGCCTGTTCCGGAGCTCCGCCGGAGGGGGCATCGATCACGGAGGGCTTCTACATCATCATCCAAGCCCCTCCGATGAAGTGTGAGTAGTTTACTTCAGACCTACGGGTCCATAGCTAGTAGCTAGATGGATTCTTCTCTCTTTTTGGTTCTCAATACAATGTTCTCCCCCTCTCTCGTGGAGATCTATTCGATGTAATCTTCTTTTTGCGGTGTGTTTGTTGAGACCGATGAATTGTGGGTTTATGATCAAGTCTATCTATGAATAATATTTGAATCTTCTCTGAATTCTTTTATGTATGATTGGTTATCTTTGCAAGTCTCTTCAAATTATCAGTTTGGTTTGGCCTATTAGATTGGTTGTTCTTGCCATGGGAGAAGTGCTTATCTTTGGGTTCGATCTTGCGGTGTCCTTTCCCAGTGACAGAAGGGGCAGCAAGGCACGTATTGCATCGTTGCCATTGAGGATAACAAGATGGGTTTTTTATCATATTGCATGAAACTATCCCACTACATCATGTCATCTTGCTTAAGGCATTACTCTGTTTTTAACTTAATACTCTAGATGCATGCTGGATATCGGTCGATGAGTGGAGTAATAGTAGTAGATGCAGAATCGTTTCGGTCTACTTGTCTCGGACGTGATGCCTATATACATGATCATACCTAGATATTCTCATAACTATGATCAATTCTGTCAATTGCTCAACAGTAATTTGTTCACCCACCGTAGAATACTTATGCTCTTGAGAGAAGCCACTAGTGAAACCTATGGCCCCCGGGTCTCGTTCTCATCATATCAATCTCCATCACTTAATTATTGCTTTGCTTTTACTTTGCTTTTACTTTATTTACTTTGCATCTCTATACCAAAAATATTATTTATCATCTCTATCAGATCTCACTTTCGTAAGTGACCGTGAAGGGATTGACAACCCCTAAGCGCTTTGGTTGCATTGAGCTATTGTTTTTGTGTAGGTACGAGGGACTCGAGCGTAGCCTCCTATTGGATTGATACCTTGGTTCTCAAAAACTGAGGGAAATACTTATGCTACTTTGCTGCATCATCCCTTCCTCTTCGAGGAAATCCAACGCAGTGCTCAAGAGGTAGCAGGGATCAGAGCGGAGAGGGACGGATCGAACCAAGAGAGAGAGACACACATAGGTTCATACGCACAAGAACACCTCAACCTCAGGAGGCAGTTCTTCCCTTGTACTGTTCATCATCAGCCCAAGAAGCAATCCACCACCACCACATTGGAGAAGGGTATTACACCACAACGGTGGCCTGAACCAGTATAAACCCAGTGTCTTCCTGTGTTGCGAGTTCGTCGGGTTCGTCCGCAATATCTTAGCGAGATACAGTGTAGATTGGTAGGAAGGGAAAGACTCCGTGCGCGTCCCTGTGTTCGAACCTTAAGGGTTAGCCGGAACCCCACATCTGACATTTGGGGCGCCAGGTAGGGGGTGCGCCGTAGCTTCCTTTCCGCCAGTCCGTCACTCCGTCGTCTCCATGTCGGACGCTCGCCGTGCTTGAGCTGAGCATCGGGCCGCCCTCGCTGCCCGCGTTGCTCATACGGCTCCCGTCGGCGGGTCACCTCGCCGTTCTCCGTCCCCCGCCGCTAACGCTGCCACCGGCCTGGTGGGGAACGAGCAGCAGGCATCCTCGCTGCATCCTTCAGTGCGGCAGGACGGCCGCACCGCTACTGCATCACTCACCCCTGCTGGTTCTTCGTCCCACCCGCACCGCGCTCCCATGGATGCCCGGGCCGCGCTCATCGCGGCGAACGAGCTCTTGCGTTACCATCCGATCGACGACCTCTATGAGGAGTGGCTCGACCGCGTCGCCGAGCTCGTCTGTGCCGCAGGGGGCTCTCCAATGCCATCCCACTCTCTGTCTCCCCCTCAACCAGCCACAGGCAGCGGGGCTCATGGCATGCCTCCATCGCCTCGTCCCCAAGACGGTGCCTTGGCACCAAGGCGCATGCCTCCGCGGCATGATCCACCGCGCCCGGCGCCCGCTCGTGAAGAAAGAAGCTGCCAAGAAATCCTGCGGCCATGACAAGCTGCACCAGCGCTCCCAACGCCACTTTGTCAAGACCGCGTGCCTCCTGCAGTGGCGCAGTGCGGACCTCGCCAAGACCAAGCAGGCCAGGCAATTTCAAGCCAGATCTACCTCCTCGATACGACGGCACTGCCGACCCCGCAGAGTTCCTGCAGATCTATGAGCTAAGCATCAAAGCGGCTAACGGCGACGAAAAAGTCATGGCGAACTGGTTTCCCATGGCTCTCAACGACGGGGCCCATTCCTGGCTCCTGAACCTTCAGCTCGGCTCGATCTCCTCCTGGGATGAGATGCGCGACCACTTCATCGCCAACTTCCAGGGCACTCGCGACCGCCCACCGACCGCGGGCGATCTACGCCGCATCAAGCAACAACCTGGAGAGACCCTCCAGAAGTACGTCCAGCACTTCAACAACACCCGCCTCAAGATCCCCAAGGTCACGGACGAAGCCATCGTCTCCGCGTTCTCAGACGGCGTCCGTCGTCAAGATGAAGGAAGAACTGGCTATCCACGAGGAGCTTTGCACATCTCAGGAGCTGTTCAACCTGGCGACCAAGTGCGCAAGAGCTGAGGAGGGGTGCCTCTCTCTCCTTGAGCTGCTGGCCGCAGGAGTGGAGGAGAAGAAGGCCAAGGCCAAGGACGTGAAGCGCAAAGAGGCAGTAGTGCTCACAGCAGATCCCGACACCAAGCGAGGCAGAGATCAGCCCGAGTCATCCAAGAACGACCATCCGTTCTGCGCCTTCCACAACCTGAACACCCATAACACCAGTGATTGCCAAGAGCTCAGAGCCATATGGGAAGGACGCTTCGGTCGATGCCCCGAGCGCAACGACTGGGGCTACGACCTCGGAGGAGGACGCGGAGGCGGACGCTGGGACAACCGTGGCCCGTGCGAGGAGTGGCGCGACCGGTCTCGTGAGGACCGCTGGCAGGACCAACCTAGCGAGGGCGCCTGGAGGGACCCGCCTCGTGAGGATCGCCCCCAGGGCAACGCCGGTCTTCCTCCGTTGCTGCCACCGAGAAGGAACGACGACCACCACCAGGATGAGGGGGCTGGGGGCTTCCAGGAGCCGCATGCGATCGCTTGCATCTTAGGCGGTGCACAGGCCCTAGCCTCTCAACGCATCTTCAAACAGTTCGCTCACGAGGTGAACGCGACGCTCCCCAAGCTCGAAGCCACGCGGCCGCTCAGGTGGTCCCAATGTGCCATCACCTTTGACTCGGCCAATGCACAGCCACCGCCGGCACCTTGCCAATGCTGTGTTCCCCAGTCGTCAGCAATGTGCAAGTCACCAAGACTCTCATAGACGGCGGCGCTGGGCTCAACGTCCTATCCTTCGACACGTTCAACAACCTCCAAGTGCCCTATGAGCAGCTCCAGCCAACCAAGTCTTTCTCAGGAGTGACCTCCGGTTCCACCACACCGATAGGGCAGGTCCGCCTGCCTGTCACCTTCGGGGAGCGCAAGAACTACCGCACCGATTTCATCGACGACGTCGCGCACATTCGCCTACCGTACAATGCCATGCTCGGGTACCCAGCCCTGGCCAAGTTCATGGCAGTCAGTCACCATGGCTACAACGTCCTCAAGATGCCAGGAAGCGGGGGAATCATTACGGTCCTGTGTGAAGAAAGGGATGCAGTGTGCTCCCTCGAGCGCGCCTTCCAAACCGCGGCAGTCGACAACCCTGACGGCAGAAGTGAAGGCCCTCAGGAGACCATCCCCAAGAAGAAGCTGTCATGCCACGCAGGACCCCAAGAAGATGGCATCGCGACAGGAGCCTCGTCAGGATCAGCGCCCGCTCCAGGGGCGCCTCCCTCCACCACATAGGAAAGCGCGCCAGCACCCTCCTCCGACAGGGCTCGGGGGCTCTCTCCTGGAGAGCCTCAGACCTTTCCAACCTCACGAGGGAGGCGCTTGGGCACCACTTGGAAGCGTGCTTCTCGGCATGCTTTCCTCAGGAGAGCAAGGGGCAAGGAGTGCCCACCACCCAGGAGTTCATCATCGAGACCACTCAAGAGCTACAAGACGCGAGAGCCATGTGCAGCGACAACCGCTCACCGAGCGTAGCTCACCATCCAGGCGAGGGTGCTGAGCGGTGTGTCTGCATCGACATCCCAGGGTTCAATAGGGCCGTATCTCAGGAACGCTTCTGGCCATCACGTGCGGGCCGTTGTGAGGGTCCACCGTACAGCTACGTTCGCATGCCTTTCGCCATGCCGAGTCTGGCGTCAGCCTATCAGCGCAACGTGCGGCAAGTCGTGATGGCTTAGGAGGCCAGGTTCCACGCCTTTCCGGAGGAGATGAGGATGGTCCTCAGGGAACCTCCCGAGCCCCTAGAGCCTCCCAAGGCTCAGGGTCCCGGTGGCTCGTGAGGGGCCATTTCATCAACGCGTGGCTTCAGCTACACCAACTCTACTTTGTCTACAGAACCAGGTGACATCTACCAAGTGCATTTAAGCTGGGAGCGCCCCATGGGCTGCATTATTCCCAGGCCACATTGGTCTGTCCCTGTGGCATGTATCCCTTTTGCTTATGTCTTTAGCTTACCTTGCTGGGGGCGCCACTCGGGCTGCATCATCCCCACGCCGCTCGGGCCAGACCAAGTGGCATGTGTCTTCCCGCATTTATCCAAGTCGATCTGTTCTTCATGCTTAACCTGCCAACTGCTATCGCCTACTCGATCATCGCCTCCCCCGGGGCCTCTACACAGGCATGGCGCTGGTGCATGGGTCCGTCCCTGCCACGACCGACAAATCTGAGTTGTCGAACTCAGGCTCACGGCACGCGCCGTGTACGTCACCTCACGAGGCCCTCAGTGCCTTCGCTCAATCCGGACCAACCAGCGGCAAGCAGGCGGCCATAACGGCAAACCATGTTTTTTCTTGTGTCTGTCCACACGGACCCCGCAGGGAGGATAGCAGGCAGCACCGCGACTCTCCTTTTCTCTCGTGTGATTCGCTTGCGCGTTAAAGGGGGGGGGGGCTCCTGAGCATCGCGACTCAGGAGCTCTTACTGGCTCTCCAGCCCTCACCCCCTGGCCTTGACCACGGCATTGTGACCTGGCATACTAGCGGCGGCTGAGCTCGCTCGAGGGCCGGGACCTGAGGACGTAGAGCACTAAGAAGAGCTCAGGAGAAGGAAAACTCGTATGGACCACCCTAGCTATGTCGCGTAAGTTGGAGCGCAGCCCTAGCGCAACATCAGGAGTCACCGCGAAGTCAGCAAGATAAGTCTCGCCCTCGGATCGGCTAAATATTTGGGCTTAGTGGTCGCTCACACCATGCCGCAACCCCGTTGAGGCCAAGTCATCTTCCTTTCTTTCCTTACCATGGCCGCTTGGGCGCTAAGGGGGACCTCCTGAGCATCGCACCTCAGGGGCTCTTACTGGACCTCAGGCCGCGCACCTCCTAGCCTTGACCACGGCATCGCGACCTAGCATACCAGCGACGGTTGTCGCCGCCTTGGGACCGGGATCCATCAGCATAGAGCAATAGGCTACCGCGAGGAAAGAAAGGGGGTCCGAGCCTTAATGGGACACGCGTTCATCAAATCTTCATAACAAGGAAGATAGGTACAAAGGCATTGCAGATCCCTACATGCCCCCACGGGGTAATTCATGATTCTTCGCAGGAAACAAAAGCTGATTCTAAGGGGGATCCCTACATCCTTCCGTGGCAGATGCCATCATCAACACTGGGCCACGGGAGGCCGGCGCCAACCCCATCCAGATCAGCGGCGGCGGCGGCCGGACGCCGTAGCCCTGCTTCGAGCACGGCGAGAGCTTGGGGGGACATAGCTGTCGTCGCTCGTCTCCGGAGTCTCGTAGAGCTCAGGATAACTGCTGAACTCCCAAGGGCTGCTGCTGGAGTGGTCGCAAGCGGAGCGCGCATCAGCCTCGCGCTCTTCTCCGGAGCAGCATGCCAGGCGACGACCCTTGGTGTCGAAGACCTTGAAGAAGAGCATGGATGTGCCGTTGTGGATCGCGAGGGCGCCTCTCGCACGACAAATCCGAGGGATCTTCCCCCAGCTGCTGGTCATGAAGATCTTGCTGGTAGGGACCGCTTCGATCTCTGCTCCGGTTGCCGGGGCGCTGCAGTCGGCGTGCTGCAGCCGGAGCTCAAGAGGCCCCGTCGGCGGCATCACGTCGGAGAAGAATAGCGGGAAGCAGATCCAGGAGCACGGAGGCATCGGCGCCCATAGCACCAACTCACGCGAGGAGTCCGCGGCGTGGATGCCGCATGTCTACATGGCGCGGCGACCCTGGATGCGGCGCGGGCGGCGCTGCTCATCACTTTGTCCTCCCGAGCCCTCGGCTTGGGCGTAGGGGGGTAGCGGATACCCCGGTGGAGGCCGCTCGCACATAGGCCTCACCACCACTTGCATCGCCGCTTCATCACGACGATGGATCAACCTCTTCTTCGGTGGGAGGAGCTCTGGGACATCCCGGGAGGCTTTCCCCTTCTCTTCGGTGGAGAACCTTCGGATAGGCACCATTGGAGCAAGCAGTAGAGCAAGGAGGAAGAAGCAAGCAAGCAAAGAAGAGATGGGCGATGGGGGCTCCGCCCCCCTCTCCATTTATAGCGGAAGAAGGCCAACTGGCACCTCCCACGATCACAGGTAATGATGGATTCCCTTGCATGATGTCGCAGGGACTCGTCAAGTCGTGCAGTTGTTGAGGCAGCGTGGGGAAGCGGAGACGCCCACGTCCAGTCAACCGCCAAACATCAACCAAGGCCGCAGGCTTTTGGGGGCCCACCGTGCTCCGAACTTGACCCTTGTGGTGGGCACCTTGGGCCCGGGGGCTACTATCGGTGTTCTGGGAACGGGGGTCCCCAGACTTGCCTGCCTGCGGCCCGCGGTGTGGCAGAGCCAGTAGGCCGTACGACCCATCTTCATCAACAAGCATCCAAGACCCTCGCGAGGCGCCAAGCCTCGCGAAGCGGACGGCGCAAGACCTCTGGAGCGGCCTAGCCAGGCAGGCTCACGAGGAGCGGAGATATCAAGGCGGGGCAAACCTCGCGAGGCTCTCGTGACGTGAGCCATGACGATCGACGCCAAGCGGGCGCCAGCGCGCATAGCGTCCATGTTTCCTCTTTGGTGCAAGGGGGGCAAGCGCAGCCGCGGGGTAACGAGGCCTCAGGAAAAGGTTGCCATTTCAGTCCAACAAGACCGAGACCATGGACTACAAGATGGAGGTCATCGTGAAGCCCAAGATGGCGTCACTGCCAAAGCTTTATGCAGGTGAAGACTACTTTTGTCAGGATAGCTCATACTAGCTGTCTCCCTTCAAATTAGCCCGCCATTGTTGGCTCCCTTCCCGCTCGATATTTGGGAAGAGGACCAGGGCCTCTATAAATAGGACTAGCCACCATAGAGAAAGGGGGATGGGTGCTGAGGGGGGATGGGAGCTGAGAGGGGATCAGAGCTGAGAGGGACGGATCGAACCAAGAGAGAGACACACACACAGGTTCATACGCATAAGAACACCTCAACCTCAGGAGGAAGTTTTTCCCTTGTACTGTTCATCATCAGCCCAAGAGGCAATCCACCACCACCACACTGGAGTAGGGTATTACACCACAACGGTGGCCCGAACCAGTATAAACCCGGTGTCTTCCTGTGTTGTGAGTTCGTCGGGTTCGTCCGCAAGATCTTAGCGAGATAGAGTGTAGATTGGTAGGAAGGGAAAGACTGCGCGCGCACCTGTGTTTGAACCTTAAGGGTTAGCCGGAACCCCACACTCGACACTCGTAGACCGAAAGCGGAAGCGTTATGAAACGCGGTTGATGTAGTCCAACGTCTTCGCGATCCAACCGATCAAGTACCGAACGCATGGCACCTCCACGATCTGCACACGTTAAGCTCGGTGATGTCCCTCGTACTCTTGATCCAGCTGAGGCCGAGGGAGAGTTTTTTCAGCACGACAGCGTGATGACGGTGATGATGAAGTTACCGACGCAGGGCTTCGCCTAAGCACTACAACGATATGACCGAGGTGGAATTCTGTGGAGGGGGCACCGCACATGGCTAAACAACCAACTTGTGTGTCTATGGGGTGCCCCCTCCCCCGTATATAAAGGGGTGGACGAGGGGGCCAGCCGGCCACCTTGGGCGCGCCCCCAAGGGGGGAATCCTACTCCTTCTAGGAGTAGGTTCCCCCTTTCCTAGTCCTACTAGGAGGGGGAAGGAAGGGAGAGAGGGGAGGAAGGAAAGGGGGGCCGGCCCCCCTCCGAATTTGGATTGGGCTTGGGGGGGGGGGGGGCGTGCCCCTCCTCTTGGGCTTATCCTCTCTCTTCCACTAAAGCCCATGTATGCCCATTATGCCCCCGGGGGTTTTCGGTAACCTCCCAGTACTCCGGTAAAAGCCCGAACTCATCCGGAACCATTCCAGTGTCCAAACATAGCTTTCCAATATATCAATCTTTATGTCTCGACCATTTTGAGACTCCTCGTCATGTCCGTGATCACATCCGGGACTCCGAACTACCTTCGGTACATCAAAACACATAAACTCATAATACCGATCGTCATCGAAGGTTAAGCGTGCGGACCCTACGGGTTCAAGAATTATGTATACATGATCGAGACTCACTTCCGGTCAATAACCAATAGAGGAACCTGGATGCTCATATTGGTTCCTACATATTCTACGAAGATCTTTATTGGTCAAACCACATAACAACATACGTTGTTCCCTTTGTCATCGATATGTTACTGCCCGAGATTTGATCGTCGATATCTCAATACCTAGTTCAATCTTGCTACCGGCAAGTCTCTTTACTCGTTCGGTAATGCATCATCCCGCAACTAACTGATTAGTCACATTGCCTGCAAGGCTTATAGTGATGTGCATTGCCGAAAGGGCCCAGAGATACCTCTCCGATACACGGAGTGACAAATCCTAATCTCGATCTATGCCAACTCAACAAACACCATCAGAGACACCTGTAGAGCATCTTTATAGTCACCCAGTTATGTTGTGATGTTTGATACCACACTAAGTGTTCCTCCGGTATTCGGGAGTTGCATAATCTCATAGTCATAGGAACATGTATAAGTCATGGAGAAAGCAATAGCAATAAACTAAACGATCATAGTGCTAAGCTAACAGATGGGTCAAGTCAATCACATCATTCTCTAATGATGTGATCCCATTCATCAAATGACAACTCATTTCTATGCTTAGGAAACTTAACCATCTTTGATCAACGAGCTAGTCAAGTAGAGGCATACTAGTGACACTCTGTTTGTATATGTATTCACAAATGTACTAAGTTTCTGGTTAATATAATTCTAGCATGAACAATAAACATTTATCATGATATAAGGAAATATAAATAACAGCTTTATTATTGCCTCTAGGGCATATTTCCTTCAGTTCTAGTTTCGGTTTTCGCGGCCAAGGTAATCAGGGTGATTTTAATCAACTGTCTGGTCAAGGGAATCAACAACAGTCTGGTTATCAGAGTAATTCGAAGCAGTTGAACAGTGGACAATACCACGTTTTCACCACGAGTCTGTGTAAGCGGTATCAAAAGCTCCATAAAAGGGCAGTAAACGAGCATTGAGCCGGCAATCCGTTGTTACGTGCGATGGTCTAAACAGCCTATTCTTTGGAGCCGTGAAGATCACCGCCCCGGGTTGACAACCCGGGTCACTTGGCTTTGGTGGTGGCGCCTCAGGTTGGAGGATACAAATTCACTAAGGTGCTCATGGATGGAGGCGGTACCATCAATATCCTTTATTATGACACTTTCTGTCACATGGGATTAACTGATAAAAATCTTAAGCCGTCGAATACTGTTTTTCACGGTGTGGTGCCTGGTAAGTCGGCATATCAAGTGGGAAAAATATCTTTGGAGGTTGCCTTTGGAGATGGATATGATTCCAGGTCTGAGACGTTGACGTTCGAAGTGGTTTAATTCAAGAGCCCTTATCATGCTCTATTTGGGCGGCCGGCTTACGCTAAATTCATGGCAAGGCCTTGTTATGTTTACCTACATCTTAAGATGCTGGGTCATAAGGGCACCATCATAGTGCATGGAAGTCGCAAAGTAGCCTTGGAATGTGAGGAAGGCGACGTGATACTAATTTTTCTCATACTTTTCCTCTTGTTTTGGACTCTAGTTTGCATGATTTGAATGAAACTAACCCTGGACTGACGCTGTTTTCAGCAGAACTACCATGGTGTTGTTTTTGTGGAGAAATAAAAGTTCTCGGAATGGAACGAAACTTTTTGAGGATTTTTTATACCAATAATAAGAATTTGTGGAGCCAAGACCCACCGGAGAGGGACCCTTGGGTGGGCACAAACCACCAGGGCGCGCCCCCTCTCCTGGCACGCCTAGGTGGGTTGTACCCACCTGGTGGCCCCGCTGATGACCCCCCTGATACTATAAATTCACATATTTCCAGAAAAAAATCAGGGAGAAAGAATTATCATGATCTACGAGATGGAGCCACCGCCACGCCCTATTCTTCCTCGGGAGGGCAGATCTGGAGTCCGTTTGGGGCTCTGGGAGGGGGGTCTTCGTTCTTCGTTGATACGTATCCAACGTATCTATAATTTTTGATTGTTACATGCTATTATATTATCAACCTTGGATGTTTTATATTCATTTATATGCTATTTTATATGATTTTGGGGACTAACCTATTAACCTAGAGCCTAGTGCCAGTTTCTGTTTTTTCCTTGTTTTAGAGTATCGCGGAAAAGGAAAATCAAACGGAGTCCAATTGACCTGAAACTTCACGGAACTTATTTTTGGACCAGAAAAAGCCCACGGAGTATCGGAGTTGGACCAGGAGAGTCCCGGGATGCCCACGAGGGTGGGGGGCGCGCCCCCCTGCCTCGTGGACAGCCCGGAGGTCCACCGACGTACTTCTTCCTCCCATATATACCCATATACCCTAAAAACTTCAAGGAGCACAATAGATTGGGAGTTCCACTGCCAGAAGCCTCCGTAGCCACCGAAAACCAATCTAGACCCATTCCGGCACCCTGCCGGAGGGGGCAATCCTTCTCCGGTGACCATCTTCATCATCCCGGTGCTCTCAATGATGAGGAGGGAGTAGTTCTCCCTTGGGGCCGAGGGTATGTACCAGTAGCTATGTGTTTGATCTCTCTCTCTCTCATGTTCTTGAGGTGGTACAATCTTGATGTATCGCGAGCTTTGCTATTATAGTTGGATCCTATGATGTTTCTCCCCCTCTACTCTCTTGTAATGTATTGAGTTTTCCCTTTGAAGTTATCTTATCGGATTGAGTCTTTAAGGATTTGAGAGCACTTGATGTATGTCTTGCGTGGGATACCCGTGGTGACAATGGGGTATTCTATTGATCTACTTGATGTATGTTTTGGTGATCAACTTGCAGGTTCCGTGACCTTGGGAATCTACGCATAGGGGTTGGCACACGTTTTCGTCTTGACTCTCCGGTAGAATCTTTGGGGCACTCTTTGAAGTTCTATGTGTTGGGTGAATAGATGAATCTGAGATTGTGTGATGCATATCGTATAATCATACCCACAGATACTTGAGGTGACATTGGAGTATCTAGGCGACATTATGGTTTTGGTTGATTTGTGTCTTAAGGTGTTATTCTAGTACGAACTCTAGGGCTGTTTGTGACACTTATAGGAATAGCCCAATGGATTGATTGGAAAGAATAACTTTGAGGTGGTTTCGTACCCTACCATAATCTCTTCGTTTGTTCTCCGCTATTAGTGACTTTGGAGTGACTCTTTGTTGCATGTTGAGGTATAGTTATGTGATCCAATTATGTTATTATTGTTGAGAGGACTTCCACTAGTGAAAGTATGAACCCTAGGCCTTGTTTCAACGCATTGCAATACCGTTTGTGCTCACTTTTATCATTAGTTACCTTGCTGTTTTTATATTTTCAGATTACAAAAGCCTTTATCTATCATCCATATTGCACATGTATCACCATCTCTTTGCCGAACTAGTGCACCTATACAGTTTACCATTGTGTTGGGTGTGTTGGGGACACAAGAGACTCTTTGTTATTTGGTTGCAGGGTTGCTTGCGAGAGACCATCTTCATCCTACGCCTCCTACGGATTGATAAACCTTAGGTCATCCACCTGAGGGAAATTTGCTACTGTCCTACAAACCTCTGCACTTGGAGGCCCAACAACGTCTACAAGGAGAAGGTTGTGTAGTAGACATCAAGCTCTTTTCTGGCATCGTTGCCGGGGAGGTGAGTGCTTGAAGGTATATCTTTGGATCTTGCGATTGAGTCTTTTAGTTTCTTGTTTTATCACTAGTTTAGTTTAAAAAAGAAAACTACAAAAAATATGGAATTGAGTTTGCCTCATACGCTTCATCTTTTTAATATCTTCCATGAGTATGATGGAAAGGAAAATTGTGCCAAAGTATTAGAAGAAGAATGCATTAAAATGTTTGGCACTAAATCTTTGAACGATGAGCATGATTGCAATGTTGTTACTATGAACTCCTTAAATTTCCATGGTACTAATGATGATTGCACTTGTTATGATGAAAATGTCTCCTATAAACATGTCAAGTTTTGTGGAGTGCATTGGGTTTGCAAGTACACACCAATTAGGGAAGATAGATTTTGCAAGAGGCATAAGTACTTAGAAACTAAATTGTTGCAAGAAAGTCTAGATGTTTGTGCTAAAAATTTAATTTTTCTTGACCATACTTGTGAGCTTTGCATTGAACGTGGTCATTTAGCCATCCGATGCAAATTGTTTCATGATCTAATCGTTTCCAAAAATTGTGATGACTTGATTTCTCTTGCACATCATAATGAACTTAGTTTGCTTATGGGTTACGAAGAAATGAAACGTATAACTAACTATCTTCCAGTATTTTCCCGTGATGAACTTCTTGGCTTTGATCTAGAGGAAATTTATATATATTGTGTGGTGAATTGTATTAAAAATCCTTATATTGCCAACTACATAAAGAAAAGAAAATGAATAGAAGATGAAGAGAATACTAATGAAAGGGAAGAGACTTCCCAATACCCTCCTATTATTTCTTATGATGAATTAGGTAACGAGGAGGAGCCTCCTATTCAACCAATCTCATTAATAAGGAGCTCCAAAAAGAGGATTGAACCCACACAAGATGTGCTGAAGAAGAAGAAGAAGAAGAAAAGAAAAAGGAAGAGAGGTAAAAAGATATCTCCCGCAAATAATGTTGCTCCTATTACTATTGGGCATCATGAAAATATAATTGTGGAAGATAATGATACTTCTTATGATCTTGAAAATCTTTTTGACACTTGCTTGGAAGAATATGATAATTGCTATACTATTGGTGCTATCCATACTATTAATGATGAGAGTGATTATGCTTATGATATGAATAGGGCCAAGCTTGGGGATGCTATGTTTGATGAAGATGATGTTTTTGATAATATATTTGCTGCAATTAATGTTTGTCCCAAGCTTGGGGATGTTACGTTTAATGAAGATGATATTTTTAGTCTCTCAAGTTTTGATATGCAAATTTATAATTATGATAGCATGCCTCCTACCTATGATGATTATTGTGATGATACTTATGCTATAAAAAGTAGTGATTATATTTATAAAACTTGTCATGATTATGATTACCCCTTTTCTGAACATTACTCTTTTAATGTGGAAACAATTTATCGTATTCGAGTCTCTTATGATACTCCCACTATTCCGAATGAGAAGAATTTTGCTTATGTGGAGAGTAATAAAAATTCTATGCTCATAGATCATGAAAAGAATGCTTTAGGTGCTGGTTATATTGCTAAATTCATTCATGATTCTACTGAAAATTATTATGAGGGAGGAACATATGCTTGTAGGAATTGCAATAATATCAAGTTTCCTCTCTATGTGCTTAAAATCTTGAAGTTATGCTTGTTTTGCTTTCCTATACAAAATCTCTATGTGGGTTCGACTTAAATGTGCTAGTCATATTCTTCATGATGCTCTCTTATGTTACAATTCTTATCTTTTATGTGAGCATCATTGAAATCATCATGCCTAGCTAGGGGCGTTAAACGATAGCACTTGTTGGGAGGCAACCAACTTTATTTTTGTTCCTTGCTTTTTGCTCCTGTTTAGCAATAAATAATTTATCTAGCCTCTTTTGTGATTGAGTTTTTATGTTTTAGTAAGTGTTTGTGCCAAGTAGAACCGTTGGGAAGACTTGGGGAAAGTCTTTGTGATCATGCTGTAAAAAGCAGAAACTTTAGCGCTCACGAGAATTGCTGCCATTTTTATTGGAGAGTGCTATTTAGTTAATTATTTTGAAGATGATTAATAGATAAACTCGTCACATCCAGCAATTTATTTGAGAATTTTATGAGTTCTAGAAGTATACGTTTGATACATATTACTACAGACTATTCTGTTTTTGACAGATTCTGTTTTCTATGTGTTGTTTGCTTATTTTAATGAATCTATGAGTAGTATCGGAGGGTATGAACCATAGAGAAGTTGGAATACAGTAGATATTACACCAATATGAATTTATAATGAGTTCACAACAGTACCTAAGTGGTGATTTATTTTCTTATACTAACGGAGCTTACGAGTTTTCTGTTAAGTTTTGTGTTCTGAAGTTTTCAAGCTTTGGGTAAAGATTTGATGGACTATGGAATAAGGAGTGGCAAGAGCCTAAGCTTGGGGATGCCCAAGGCACCCCAAGGTAATATTCAAGGACAACCAAAAGCCTAAGCTTGGGGATGGCCCGGAAGGCATCCCCTCTATCGTCTTCGTTCATCGGTAACTTTACTTGGAGCTATATTTTTATTTACCACATGATATGTGTTTTGCTTGGAGCATCATTTTATTTTATTTTGTTTTGCTTGCTGTTTGAATAAAGTATCAAGATCTGAAATTATTAAATGTTAGAGAGTCTTCACATAGTTGCATAATTATTCGACTACTCATTGATCTTCACTTATATCTTTCGGAGTAGTTTGTCATTTGCTCTAGTGCTTCACTTATATCCTTTTAGAGCACGGCAGTGGTTTTATTTTATATAAATAGATGAACTCTCATGCTTCACTTATATTATTTTGAGAGTCTTTAGAACATCATGGTAATTTGCTTTGGTTATGAAATTAGTCCTAATATGATGGGCATCCAAGAGGGATATAATAAAAACATTCATATAGAGTGCATTGAATACTATGAGAAGTTTGATACTTGATAATTGTTTTGAGATATGGAGATGGTGATATTAGAGTCATGCTAGTTGAGTAGTTGTGAATTTGAGAAATAGTTGTGTTGAAGTTTGTGATTCCCGTAGCATGCACGTATGGTGAACCATTATGTGACAAAGTCGGAGCATGATTTATTTATTGATTGTCTTCCTTATGAGTGGCGGTCGGGGACGAGCGATGGTCTTTTCCTACCAATTTATCCCCCTAGGAGCATGCACGTAATACTTTGTTTCGATAACTAATAGATTTTTGCAATAAGTATGTGAGTTCTTTATGACTAATGTTGAGTCCATGGATTATACGCAGTCTCACCCTTCCACCGTTGCTAGCCTCTCTAGTAGCGCGCAACTTTCGCCGATACCATAAACTCACCATATACCTTCCTCAAAACAGCCACCATAGCTACCTACTATGGAATTTCCATAGCCATTCCGAGATATATTGCCATGCAACTTTCCAACCGTTCCGTTTACTATGATACGCTCCATCATTGTCATATTGCTTTGCATGATCATGTAGTTGACATTGTATTTGTGGCAAAGCCACCGTTCATAATTCTTTCATACATGTCACTCATGCATCATTGCACATCCCGGTACACCGCCGGAGGCATTCATATAGAGTCATATCTTGTCCTAAGTATCGAGTTGTAATTCTTGAGTTGTAAGAAAATAAAAGTGTGATGATCATCATTATTAGAGCATTGTCCCAGTGAGGAAAGGATGATGGAGACTATGATTCCCCCACAAGTCGGGATGAGACTCCGGATGAAAAAAGAGAGGCCAAAGAATCCCAAATAAAAAAAAGAGGCCATAAAAAAAGAAGGCCCAAATAAATAAATAAATAAATAATGAGAGGAAAAGAGAGAAGGGGCAATGCTACTATCCTTTTACCACACCTGTGCTTCAAAGTAGCACCATGATCTTCATGATGGAGAGTCTCCTATGTTGTCACTTTCATATACTAGTGGGAATCTTTCATTATAGAACTTGGATTGTATATTCCAATGATGGGCTTCCTCAAAATTCCCTAGGTCTTCATGCGCAAGCAAGTTGGATGCACACCCACTAGTTTCTTTTGTTGAGATTTCATACACTTATAGCTCTAGTGCATCCGTTGCATGGCCATCCCTACTGAAAGTGCTAGTGATATTCAGTTCCATCGAAGATGGGGCACACAGTGGAGACTTTGATTATCCCTGTAGTCGACATAGCTAAAACTTCAGGTGGTTAAACCGAATCACACAGAACAAGGGAGTACCTTGCTCTGATACCAAATGAAAGTGCTAGTGATCGACTAGAGGGAGGTGAATAGGCGAGTTTTATGAAAGTCTTCAAAACATGGAATTTTCGAAGACAAACGATAGAAATGAACCTATAAGCATGCAGCGGAAGGTAGACTACACTAGGCAAGCCATAGTCAAGTATACAATGAAGTGAAAGCACGAAGACTAATAGCAGCTAGGCAGTATGGATCAGGATGGAAGATAGTTTGGAGCCAATCAGAACAAATAGTCACACAGTGAAGACAAATAGATAATGCAAGCATGCAATGACTTCACAAGGACCAACTGTAAATAAAGAGATGGGCAGGATAGAACCAATTGCTTGGTGATGACAAGGATTTGTTGGACCAGTTCCAGTTGCTGTGACAACTGTACGTCTGGTTAGGGAGGCTGAGATTCAACTCAGAAGACCGCATCTTCACCTTATTCCCCTTGAGCTATGGACACCCAGTCCTCGCCCAATCACTCAGGTAAGTCTTCAAGGTAGACTTCCAAACCTTCACATACTTCGTTCACCGGCGATCCACAATGACTCTTGGATGCTCAGAACGCGACGCCTAACCGGCTGGAGGATTCACAGTCCTCAAGTGTAACAAGTCTTTAGATGACACAGACAAGAAGACTTCAGTGATGCCTAACACTCTTTGGCTCTGGGTGTTTAGGGCTTTGTCCTCGCAAGGATTTCTCTCTCAAAGGCTTTGAGGTGGGTTGCTCTCAAACGACAAAAGCCGTGTACTAACTCTGAGCAGCCAACCAATTTATGGTGTAGCGGGTGGGCTATTTATAGCTGTTGGGGATCGAAGCAGAATTTAAAATTTTCTACGCATCACCAAGATCAATCTATGGAGTAATCTAGCAACGAGGGGAAGGAGAGTGCATCTACATACCCTTGTAGATCGCTAAGCGGAAGCGTTCAAGTGAACAGGGCTGATGGAGTCGTACTCGTTGTGATCCAAATCACCGATGATCCTAGTGTCGAACGGATGGCACCTCCGCGTTCAACACACGTACAGCCCGGTGACGTCTCCTACGCCTTGATTCAGCAAGGGGAGAAGGAGAGGTTGGGGAATACTCCATCCAGCAGCAGCACGACGGCATGGTGGTGGTGGAGGAGCGCGGGACTCCAGCAGGGCTTCGCCAAGCGCTACAAGAGACGAGGAGGGAGAGGGGTAGGGCTGCGCCAACAGGGGAGGAACTTCATGTATTGGGCTGCTCCTTTGCCTCCACTATATATAGGGGGAGAGGGAGGGCTACGCCCCCACCTAGGGTTTCCACCCTAGGGATGGCGGCAGCCCCAATCCCCATCTGGGCTGGTGGCCAAGTGGGGGGGAGAGGGAGGCGCACCAGGCATGGGCCTTAGGGCCCATCTGCCCTTAGGGTTTGCCCCCTCTCCTCTCTAGGCGCATGGGCCTTGGTGGGGAGGCACCCCAGCCCACCTAGGGGCTGGTCCCTTCTCACACTTGGCCCATGTATGCCTCCGGGGCCCGTGGCCCCTCCCGGTGGACCCCCGGACCCCTCCGGTGGTCCCGGTACACTACCGGTGATGCCCGGAACACTTCCGGTGGCCAAAACCATACTTCCTATATATCAATCTTTTCCTCCGGACCATTCCGGAACTCCTCGTGGTGTCCAGGATCTTATCCGGGACTCCGAACAACATTCGGTAACCGCGTACATACTTTCCCTATAACCCTAGCATTATCGAACCTTAAGTGTGTAGACCCTACGGGCTCGGGAGTCATGCAGACATGGCCGAGACAACTCTCCGGTCAATAACCAACAGCGGGATCTAGATACCCATGTTGGCTCCCACATGCTCTACGATGATCTCATCGGATGAACCACGATGTCAAGGATTCAATCAATCCCGTATTCAATTCCCTTTGTCTAGCGGTACGATACTTGCCCGAGATTCGATCATCGATATCCCGATACCTTGTTCAATCTCGTTACCGGCAAGTCTCTTTACCCGTTCCGTAACACATCATCCCGTGATCAACTCCTTAATCACATTGTGCACATTATGATGATGTCCTACCGAGTGGGCCTAGAGATACCTCTCCGTTACACGGAGTGACAAATCTCAGTCTTGATTCATGCCAAGCCAACAGACACTTTTGGAGATACCTGTAGTGAACCTTTATAGCCACCCAGTTACGTTGTGACGTTTGGTACACCCAAAGCACTCCTACGATATCCGAGAGTTGCACAATCTCATGGTCTAAGGAAATGATACTTGACATTAGAAAAGCTTTAGCATACGAACTACACGATCTTGTGCTAGGCTTAGGATTGGGTCTTGTCCATCGCATCATTCTCCTAATGATCTGATCCCGTTATCAACGGCATTCAATGTCCATGGTTAGGAAACCGTAACCATCTATTGATCAACGAGCTAGTCAACTAGAGGCTTACTATGGACTTGGTGTTGTCTATGTATCCACACATGTATCTGAGTTTCCTATCGATACAATTCTAGCATGGATAATAAACGATTATCATGAATAAGAAAATATAATAATAACCAATTTATTATTGCCTCTAGGGCATATTTCCAACAACCTCCCACTTGCACCAGAGTCAATAATCTAGTTCACATCGCCATGTGATTAACACTCAGAGGTTACATCGCCATGTGACCAACATCCAAGAGTCTACTAGACTCAATGATCTAGTTCACATCACTATGTGATTAACACTCAAAGAGTTCTAGGTTTGATCATGTTATGCTTCTGAGAGAGGTTGGAGTCAACGGGTCTTGCCACATTCAGATCCCTATGTATTTCGCAAAACTTTATGTCATATCGTAGATGTTGCTGCCACGTTCTACTTGGAGCTATTCCAAAATGTTGCTCCATTATACGTATTCGGTATCTCTACTCAGAGCTATCCGGATAGGTGTTAAGCTTGCATCAACGTAACTCTTTATGTCGAACTCTTTATCACCTCCATAACCGAGAAACATTTCCTTATTCCTCTAAGGATAATTTTGACTGCTATCTGGTGATCCAGTCCTAGATCACCTTTGTACCCTCTTGCCAGACATGTGGCAAGGCACACATCACGTGCGGTACTCAGCATGGCATACCGTATAGAGCCTATGACAAGAGCATAGGGGACGACCTTCGTCCTTGCTCTTTCTTCTGTCGTGGTCATGCTTTGAGTCTTACTCAACTTCATGCCTTACAACTCAGGTAAGAACCCCTTCTTTGACTGATCTATTTTGAACTCCTTCAAAAACATGTCAAGGTGTGCGTTCTTTGAAAGTATCATCAGGCGTTTTGATCTATCTCTATAGATCTTGATGCCCAATATGTAAGCAGCTTTATCTAGGTCTTCCTTTGAAAAACACTCTTCAAACAACCGTTTATGCGTTCCAGAAATTCTACATTATTTCGGATCTACAATATGTCATCCACATATACTTATCAGAAATGTTGTAGTGCTCCCACTCACTTTCTTGTAAATACAAGTTTCTAGAAAACATTGTATAAAACCTAAAAGCTTTGATCACTCCATTGAAACATATATTCAGATTCCGAGATGCTTGCTCTAGTCCATAGAAGGAGTGCTGGAGCCAGCATACCTTTTAGCATCCTTAGGATCGACAAAACCTTTTATTGTATCACATACAACTTTTCTTACGAAAACTTGGTAAGAAAACTTGTTTTGACATCCATCTATAAGATTTCATAATCGAAAAATACAGCTAGTGCTAACATGATTCCGACGGACTTAAGCATCGTTACGGGTGAGAAATTCTCATCGTAGTCAACTCCTTGAACTTGTGAAAAGACTCTTTCCCACAAGTCGTGCTTCATAGACGGTAACATTACCGCACACTTCCGTCTTCTTCTTAAAGATCCATTTATCTCAATGGATTGCCGATCATCGGGCAAGTCCACCAAAGTCCATACTTTGTTCTGATATATGGATCCTATCTTGGATTTGATGGCTTCTCCATAGCTTGTAGGTTCATTGTTGTCTAACAACATGATATCTAAGACAGGATTACCGTACCACTTAGGAGTAGTACATATCCTTGTCGATCTACGAGGTTCGATAGCAACTTGATCCAAAGCTTCATGATCACTATCATTAACTTCCTATTCAACAGACATAGGCTCCACAGAAAAAATCTTTCTCTGTTGCATCACTCTCTGGTTGAAATAAAGGTTTGACAACCTCATCAAGTTCTATCTTCCTCCCACTCAATTCTTTCGAGAGAAACTCCTTCTCGAGAAAGGACCCGTTCTTAGCGACAAATAATTTGCCCTTGGATCTGAGATAGAAGGTATACCCAACTGTCACCCTTGGGTATCCTATGAAGATGTGTTTATCCGCTTTGGGTTCGAGCTTCTCCGGCTGAAGCCTTAAGCATCGCAGCCCCAAACATTAAGAAACGACAACTATGGTTTCTTACCAAACCATATTCTTACGACGTCGTCTCAACGAACTTAGATGGTGTCCTATCTAAAGTGAATGCAGCTGTCTCTAACGCATAACCTCAAAATGAAAACGATAGATCGGTAAGAGACATCATAGATCACACCATATCTCATATGGTTCGTTTATGACGTCCGGACACACCATTACCCTGTGGTGTTCCAGGTGGCTTCAACTGTGAAACAATTCCATAATGTCTTAAGTGTTTGCCAAACTCATAACTCAGAAAATCCCCTTTTGATCAGATCTTAGGAACACGATCTTATTGTTATGATGATTCTTAACTTCACTCTGAAATCGCTTGAACTTTTCAAACGTTTCAGACTTGTGCTTCATTAAGTAGATATACCTATATCTACCCAAATCGTCAGTGAAGATGAGAAAATAGCGATATCCACCGCACGCTTCAATTCTCATTGGATCACACGCATCAGCATGCATGATTTCCAACAAGTCACTTGCCCGTTTCATTGTACCTAAAAACGGGGTCTTAGTCATCCTGCCCATGAGGCATGGCTCGCATGTGTCAAGTGATTCAAAATCAAGTGACTCAAACATCCATCGACATGGAGTTTCTTCATGCATCTTACGCCAATATGACCTAAGCGGCAGTGCCACGAGAAAGTGGTACTATCATTATTAACTCTACATCTTTTGGCGTGAACATGTGTATTACCACGACCGAGATTCAATGAACCATTCACATAGGGTGCATGACCATGAAAGGTATCATTCATGTAAACAGAATAACCATTATTCTCTAACTTAAATGAATGACCGTATTGCAATGAACATGATCTAATCATATTCATGCTCAACGTAGACACCTGATAACATTTATCTAGGTTCAATACTAATCCCGAAGGCAGATGGAGCGTGCGATGGTGATCTCATCAACTTTGGAAACACTTCCAACACACATCGTCACCTCGCCCTTAGCCAGTCTTCGTTTAGTCTGTAGCTTTTGCTTCAAGTCACCAATAATAGCAACTGAACCGGTATCCAATACCCAGGTACTACCAGGAGTACTAGTAAGGTACACATTAATAACACGTATATACTTTGTTGAAGTTTCCAGCCTTCTTATCTACCATGCATTTCGGGTAATTCCGCTACCAGTGACCGTTGCCCTTACAATAGAAGCACTTAGTCTCGGGTTTGGGTTCAACCTTGGGTTCCTTCACTGGAGCGGTAACTGGTTTGCCATCCATGAAGTTTCCCTTCTAGCCCTTGCCCTTCTTGAAACCAGTGGTCTTGTTAAACCATCAACACTTGATGCTCCTTCTTGATTTCTACCTTTTGCGGTCTTAAGCACCGCGAACAACTCCGGGATCAACTCCATCCCTTGCATGTAATACTTCTTCACGAAGATCTAGTAGCTTAGTGATAGTGTCTAGAGAACTCCATCAATCACTATCTTATCTGGAAGTTTAACTCCCACTTGATTTAAGTGATTGTAGCACCCAGACATTCTGAGCACATGCTCACTAGCTGAGCTGTTCTCCTCCATCTTGTTGGCAAAAGAACTTGTCAGAGGTCTCACATCTCTCAACACGGGCATGAGCCTGAAATCCCAATTTCAGCTCTTGGAACATCTCATATGTTCTATGGCATTCAAAACGTCATTGGAATCCCGATTCTAAGCCGTAAAGTATGGTGCACTAAACTATCAAGTAGTCATCAGGATGTGTCTGTCAGGCGTTCACAACATCCACAGACGACGTTGTAGGGGTTTGCACATCGAGCGGTGCATCAAAGACGTAAGCCTTCTGTGTAGCAGTGAGGACACTCCTCGGACTACGGACCTAGTCCGCATCATTGCTTACAATATCTTTCAACTTAATCTTTCTCTAGGAACGTATTGAAACAAGGAGCTACAACGTGAGCTATTTATCTACAACATATTTGCAAAGACAATTTAGATTATTTTCATGATAATTGAGTTCATCTAATCAAA
Source organism: Triticum urartu (assembly GCF_003073215.2). Classification (NCBI taxonomy): domain Eukaryota; kingdom Viridiplantae; phylum Streptophyta; class Magnoliopsida; order Poales; family Poaceae; genus Triticum; species Triticum urartu. The sequence continues at coordinate 584,790,045 of NC_053028.1, forward strand.
TTATTTAATGAACTCCCACTCAGATAGACATCCCTCTAGTCATCTAAGTGAAAACATGATCCGAGTCAACTAGGCCGTGTCCGATCATCACGTGAGACGGACTAGTCAACATCGGTGAACATCTTCATATTGATCGTATCTTCTATACGACTCATGCTCGACCTTTCGGTCTTCCGTGTTCCGAGGCCATGTCTGTACATGCTAGGCTCGTCAACTCAACCTAAGTGTATTGCGTGTGTAAATTTGGCTTACACCCGTTGTATTCGAACATTAGAATCTATCACACCCGATCATCACGTGGTGCTTCGAAACGACGAACCTTCGCAACGGTGCACATTTAGGGGGAACACTTTTCTTGAAATTTTAGTGAGGGATCATCTTATTTAAGCTACCGTCGTTCTAAGCAAATAAGATGTAAAACATGATAAACATCGCATGCAATCAAATAGTGACATGATATGGCCAATATCATTTTTCTCCTTTCGATCTCCATCTTCGGGGCTCCATGATCATCGTTGTCACCGGCATGACACCATGATCTCCATCATCATGTCTTCTTGAAGTTGTCTCGTCATCTATTAATTCTACTACAACGGCTAACGCTTTAGCAATAAAGTAAAGTAATTACATGACGTTTATGTTAACACGCAGGACATAAATAAATTAAGACAACTCCTATGGCTCCTGCCGGTTGTCATACTCATCGACATGCAAGTCGTGATTCCTATTACAAGAACATGATCAATCTCATACATCACATATATCATTCATCACATCCTTTTGGCCATATCACATCACAAGGCATATGCTGCAAAAACAAGTTAGACGTCCTCTAATTGTTGTTGCAAGTTTTTACGTGGCTGCTATAGGTTTCTAGCAAGAACGTTTCTTACCTACGCCAAAACCACAACGTGATATGCCAATTTCTATTTACCCTTCATAAGGACCCTTTTCATCGAATCCGATCCGACTAAAGTGGGAGAGACAGACACCCGCTAGCCACCTTATGCAACTAGTGCATGTCAGTCGGTGGAACCAGTCTCACGTAAGAGTACGTGTAAGGTCAGTCCGGGCCGCTTCATCCCATGATGCCACCGAATCAAGATAAGACTAGTAACGGCAAGCAAATTGACAAAATCAACGCCCACAACAACTTGTGTTCTACTCGTGCATAGAAACTACGCATAGACCTAGCTCATGATGCCACTGTTGGGGATCGAAGCAGAATTTAAAATTTTCTACGCATCACGAAGATCAATCTATGGAGTAATCTAGCAACGAGGGGAAGGAGAGTGCATCTACATACCCTTGTAGATCGCTAAGCGGAAGCGTTCAAGTGAACGGGGTTGATGGAGTCGTACTCGTCGTGATCCAAATCACCGATGATCCTAGTGCCGAATGGACGGCACCTCCGCGTTTAACACACGTACAGCCCGGTGACGTCTCCTACGCCTTGATCCAGCGAGGGGAGAAGGAGAGGTTGGGGAAGACTCCATCCAGCAGCAACACGAGGGCGTGGTGGTGGTGGAGCAGCGCGGGACTCCAGCAGGGCTTCGCCAAGCGCTACAAGAGACGAGGAGGGAGAGGGGTAGGGCTGCGCCAACAGGGGAGGAACTTCATGTGTTGGGCTGCCCCTTTGCCTCCACTATATATAGGGGGAGAGGGAGGTGTTGGAAATATGCCCTAGAGGCAATAATAAAAGCATTATTATTATATTTCCTTGTTCATGATAATTGTCTTTATTCATGCTATAATTGTGTTATCCGGAAATCGTAATACATGTGTGAATAATAGACACCAACATGTCCCTAGTAAGCCTCTAGTTGACTAGCTCGTTGATCAACAGATAGTCATGGTTTCCTGACTATGGACATTGGATGTCATTGATAACGAGATCACATCATTAGGAGAATGATGTGATGGACAAGACCCAATCCTAAACATAGCTTGAAGATCGTATAGTTCGTTTGCTAGAGTTTTTCCAATGTCAAAGTATCTTTTCCTTAGACCATGAGATCGTGTAACTCCCGGATACCGTAGGAGTGCTTTGGGTATACCAAACGTCACAACGTAACTGGGTGACTATAAAGGTAGACTACGGGTATCTCCGAAAGTGTCTGTTGGGTTGACACGGATCAAGACTGGGATTTGTCACTCCGTATGACGGAGAGGTATCACTGGGCCCACTCGGTAATGCATCATCATAATGAGCTCAAAGTGACCAAGTGTCTGGTCACGGGATCATGCATTACGGTATGAGTAAAGTGACTTGCCGGTAACGAGATTGAACGAGGTATTGGGATACCGACGATCGAATCTCGGGCAAGTAACATATCGATTGACAAAGGGAATTGTATACGGGATTGCTTGAATCCTCGACATCGTGGTTCATCCGATGAGATCATCATGGAGTATGTGGGAGCCAACATGGGTATCCAGATCCCGCTGTTGGTTATTGACCGGAGAGTCATCTCGGTCATGTCTACATATCTCCCGAACCCGTAGGGTCTACACACTTAAGGTTCGGTGACGCTAGGGTTGTAGGGATATGTATATGCAGTAACCCGAATGTTGTTCGGAGTCCCGGATGAGATCCCAGACGTCACGAGGAGTTCCGGAATGGTCCGGAGGTAAAGAATTATATATAGGAAGTGCTGTTTCGGCCATCGGGACAAGTTTCGGGGTCACCGGTATTGTAGCGGGACCACCGGAAGGGTCCCGGGGGTCCACCTGCCCCGGGGGGCCACATGGGCTGTAAGGGGTTGCGCCTTGGCCTACATGGGCCAAGGACACCAGCCCCAAGGGGCCCATGCGCCAAGGGTTTCCAAAGGGGGAGAGTCCCACAAGTGGAAGGCACCCCTAGGTGCCTTGGGGGGAAGGGAAACCTCCCTTGGCCGCCCCCCCCCTAGGAGATTGGATCTCCTAGGGCCGGCGCCCCCCCTAGGCCCTCCTATATATAGTGGGGGAAGGAGGGCTTTTTCATCCACGCCTTTGGTTGCCTCCTTCTCCCTCTCCAACACCTCCTCCTCCATAGCGCTTGGCGAAGCCCTGACGGAGTACTGCAGCTCCATCACCACCACGCCGTCGTGCTGCTGCTGGAGCCATCTTCCTCAACCTCTCCTTCCCTCTTGCTGGATCAAGAAGAAGGAGACGTCACGCTGACCGTACGTGTGTTGAACGCGGAGGTGCCGTCCGTTCGGTGCTAGGATCTTCGGTGATTCGAATCACGTCGAGTACGACTCCCTCATCCCCGTTCTTTGAACGCTTCCGCTCGCGATCTACAAAGGTATGTAGATGCATCCGATCACTCGTTGCTAGATTAACTCATAGATGGATCTTGGTGAAACCGTAGAATTTTTTTTCTACAATGTTCCACAACAGTGGCATCATGAGCTAGGTCTATGCGTAGTTCTTCTTGCGCGAGTTGAACACAATTTGTTGTGGGCGTAGATGTTGTCAACTTTCTTGCCGCTACTAGTCTTATCTTGCTTCAACGGTATTGTGGGATGAAGCGGCCCGGACCAACCTTACACGTACGCTTACGTGAGACCGGTTCCACCGACTAACATGCACAAGTTGCATAAGGTGGCTGGCGGGTGTCTGTCTCTCCCACTTTAGTTGGAGCGGATTCGATGAAAAGGGTCCTTATGAAGAGTAAATAGAAGTTGACAAATCACGTTGTGGCTTTCACGTAGGTAAGAAAACGTTCTTGCTAGAACCCTACTTCAGCCACGTAAAACTTGCAACAACAATTAGAGGACGTCTAACTTGTTTTTGCAGCAAGTGCTTTGTGATATGATATGGCCAAAGTTGTGATGAATGATGACTATATATATGTGATGTATGAGATGTTCATGCTATTGTAATAGGAATCACGACTAGCATGTCGATGATTATGACAACCGGCAGGAGCCATAGGAGTTGTCTTTATTTTTGTATGACCTGCGTGTCATTGAGAAACGCCATGTAAATTACTTTACTTTATTGCTAAACGCGTTAGCCATAGTAGTAGAAGTAATAGTTGGCGAGCAACTTCATGGAGACACAATGATGGAGATCATGATGATGGTGATCATGGAGTCATGCTGGTGACAAGATGATCATGGAGCCCCAAGATGGAGATCAAAGGAGCTATGTGATATTGGCCATATCATGTCACTCTTATTATTTGATTGCTTGTGATGTTTATCATGGTTTTCATCATGTTTACTTAGAACGACGGTAGTAAATAAGATGATCCCTCATAATAATTTCAAGAAAGTGTTCCCCCTAACTGTGCACCATTGCAACAGTTTGTTGTTTCGAAGCACCACGTGATGATCGGGTGTGATAGATTCTAACGTTCACATACAACGGGTGTAAGACAGATTTACACATGCAAACACTTAGGTTGACTTGACGAGCCTAGCATGTGTATAGACATGGCCTCGGAATACAGAAGACCGAAAGGTCGAGCATGAGTCGTATAGAAGATACGATCAACATGAAGATGTTCACCGACGTTGACTAGTCCGTCTCACGTGATGATCGGACACGGCCTAGTTGACTCAGATCATGTTATACTTAGATGACTAGAAGAGGGATGTCTATCTAAGTGGGAGTTCATTATAATTTGATTAGATGAACTTAATTATCATGAACTTAGTCTAAAATCTTTACAATATGTCTTGTAGATCAAATGGCCAACGTAGTCCTCAACTTCAACGCGTTCCTAGAGAAAACCAAGCTGAAAGACGATGGCAGCAACTATACGGACTGGTCCGGAACCTGAGGATCATCCTCATAGCTGCCAAGAAAGATTATGTCCTACAAGCACCGCTAGGTGATCCACCCGTCCCACAGAACCAAGGCGTTATGAACGCTTGGCAGACACGTGCTGATGACTACTCCCTCGTTCAGTGCGGCATGCTTTACAGCTTAGAGCCGGGGCTCCAAAAGCGTTTTGAGAGACATGGAGCATATGAGATGTTCGAAGAGCTGAAAATGGTTTTTCAAGCTCATGCCCGAATCGAGAGATATGAGGTCTCCGACAAGTTCTTCAGCTGTAAGATGGAGCAAAATAGTTCTGTCAGTGAGCACATACTCACTATGTCTGGGTTACATAACCGCTTGACTCAGCTGGGAGTTAATCTCCCGGATGACGCGGTCATTGACAGAATCCTCCAGTCGCTTCCACCAAGCTACAAGAGCTTTGTGATGAACTTCAATATGCAGGGGATGCAAAAGACCATTCCTGAAGTATTTGCTATGCTGAAATCAGTAGAGGTAGAAGTCAAGAAGGAACATCAAGTGTTGATGGTAAATAAAACCACTAAGTTCAAGAAGGGCAAGGGTAAAAAGAACTCCAAGAAGGACGGCAAGGAAGTTGCCGCGCCTGGCAAGAAAGCTGCCGGGAAGAAGCCAAAGAATGGACCCAAGCCCGAGACTGAGTGCTTTTATTGCAAGGGAAGTGGTCACTGCAAGCGGAACTGCCCCAAATACTTAGCGGACAAGAAGGCCGGCAAAACAAAAGGTATATGTGATATACATGTAATTGATGTGTACCTTACCAGTACTCGTAGTAGCTCTTGGGTATTTGATACCGGTGCAGTTGCTCACATATGTAACTCAAAGCAGGAGCTGCGGAATAAGCGGAGACTGGCGAAGGACGAGGTGACGATGCGCGTCGGGAATGGTTCCAAGGTCGATGTGATCGCCATCGGCACGCTGCCTCTACATTTACCTACGGGATTAGTTTTAAACCTCAATAATTGTTATTTAGTGCCAGCTTTGAGCATGAACATTGTATCGGGATCTCGTTTAATTCAAGATGGCTACTCATTTAAATCCGAGAATAATGGTTGTTCCATTTATATGAGAGATATGTTTTATGGTCATGCTCCTATGGTGAATGGTTTATTCTTAATGAATCTCGAGCGTAATGCTACACATATTCATTGTGTGAGTACTAAAAGATGTAAGGTTGATAATGATAGTCCCACATACTTGTGGCACTGTCGCCTTGGTCACATAGGTGTCAAACGCATGAAGAAGCTCCATGCAGATGGACTTTTAGAGTCTCTTGATTATGAATCATTTGACACGTGCGAACCATGCCTCATGGGTAAAATTACCAAGACTCCGTTCTCAGGAACAATGGAGCGAGCAACCAACTTATTGGAAATCATACATACTGATGTTTGTGGTCCAATGAGTGTTGAGGCTCGCGGTGGCTATCGTTATGTTCTCACCCTCACTGATGACTTGAGTAGATATGGGGATGTCTACTTAATGAAACACAAGTCTGAAACCTTTGAAAAGTTCAAGGAATTTCAGAGTGAAGTTGAGAATCAACGTGACAGGAAAATCAAGTTTCTACGATCAGATCGTGGAGGAGAATACTTGAGTCACGAATTTGGCACACACTTAAGAAAATGTGGAATAGTTTCACAACTCACGCCGCCTGGAACACCTCAGCGTAATGGTGTGTCTGAACATCGTAATCGCACTCTATTAGATATGGTGCGATCTATGATGTCTCTTACCGATTTACCGCTATCGTAATGGTGTGTCTGAACATCGTAATCGTACTCTATTAGATATGGTGCGATCTATGATGTCTCTTACCGATTTACCGCTATCTTTTTGGGGCTATGCTTTAGAGACTGCCGCATTCACTTTAAATAGGGCTCCGTCGAAATCCGTTGAGACGACACCGTTTGAATTATGGTTTGGTAGACTACGGGTATCTCCGAAAGTGTCTGTTGGGTTGACACGGATCAAGACTGGGATTTGTCACTCCGTATGACGGAGAGGTATCACTAGGCCCACTCGGTAATGCATCATCATAATGAGCTCAAAGTGACCAAGTGTCTGGTCACGGGATCATGCATTACGGTACGAGTAAAGTGACTTGCCGGTAACGAGATTGAACGAGGTATTGGGATACCGACGATCGAATCTCGGGCAAGTAACATATCGATTGACAAAGGGAATTGTATACGGGGTTGCTTGAATCCTCGACATCGTGGTTCATCCGATGAGCTCATCGTGGGGTATGTGGGAGCCAACATGGGTATCCAGATCCTGCTGTTGGTTATTGACCGGAGAGTCGTCTCGGTCATGTCTACATATCTCCCGAACCCGTAGGGTCTACACACTTAAGGTTCGGTGATGCTAGGGTTGTCGGGATATGTATATGCAGTAACCCGAATGTTGTTCGGAGTCCCGGATGAGATCCCGGACGTCATGAGGAGTTCCGGAATGGTCCGGAGGTAAAGAATTATATATAGGAAGTGCTGTTTCGGCCATCGGGACAAGTTTCGGGGTCACCGGTATTGTACCGGGACCACCGGAAGGGTCCCAGGGGTCCACCGGGTGGGTCCACCTGCCCCGGGGGGCCACATGGGCTGTAAGGGGTTGCGCCTTGGCCTACATGGGCCTAGGGAACCAGCACCAAGGGGCCCATGCGCCTAGGGTTTCCAAAGGGGGAGAGTCCCACAAGTGGAAGGCACCCCTAGGTGCCTTGGGGGGAAGGGAAACCTCCCTTGGCCGCCGCCCCCCCTAGGAGATTGGATCTCCTAGGGCCGGCGCCCCCCCTAGGCCCTCCTATATATATTGGGGGAAGGAGGGCTTTTTCATCCACGCCTTTGGTTGCCTCCTTCTCCCTCTCCAACACCTCCTCCTCCTCCATAGCGCTTGGCGAAGCCCTGACGGAGTACTGCAGCTCCATCACCACCACGCCGTCGTGCTGCTGCTGGAGCCATCTTCCTCAACCTCTCCTTCCCTCTTGCTGGATCAAGAAGAAGGAGACGTCACGCTGACCGTACGTGTGCTGAACGCGGAGGTGTCGTCCGTTCGGTGCTAGGATCTTCGGTGATTCGAATCACGTTGAGTACGACTCCCTCATCCCCGTTCTTTGAACGCTTCCGCTCGCGATCTACAAAGGTATGTAGATGCATCCGATCACTCGTTGCTAGATTAACTCACAGATGGATCTTGGTGAAACCGTAGAATTTTTTTTTGTTTTCTGCAACGTTCCCCCGTATTCAATTTCCTTTGTCTAGCGGTACGATACTTGCCCGAGATTCGATCGTCGGTATCCCGATACCTTGTTCAATCTCGTTACCGGCAAGTCTCTTTACTCATTCCGTAGCACATCATGCCGTGATCAACTCCTTGATCACATTGTGCACATTATGATGATGTCCTACCGAGTGGGCCCAGAGATACCTCTCCGTTACACGGAGTGACAAATCCCAGTCTCGATTCGTGCCAACCCAACAGACACTTTCAGAGATACCTGTAGTGAACCTTTATAGCCACCCAGTTACGTTGTGACATGTGGTACACCCAAAGCACTCCTACAGTATCCGGGAGTTGCACAATCTCATGGTCTCACTACTAGGAAAAGGCCTACTAATGGCGCACCAGTTTTGCCTACTAATGGCGCACTACTGGTGCGCCATTAGTAGCACGCCACTAGTATTTTTTACTAATGGCGCACCAGTGGTGGACCATTAGTATACCACATACTAATGACGCACCAGTAGTGCGCCATTAGTATGCCTAGAGGTGCGCCATTACTATCTGACTTAGTAATGGCGCACCACATAGAAGTGCGCCATTAGTAATTATTTTTTTCAATTTTTTTTAAAAAAATTCAAATTTTTTTTCATTTTTAAAAAAAAAATCAATTTTTTTTCAATTTTTTCTTAATCTCGGGTCACTATGGCTTAATCTCGAGTCAATATGCTTAATCTCAGGTCAAATTACACTCCGTGGTCAAACTTCCCAAAAGGTCACCCATCCTCACACTACTCCAACCCAAGCACGCTTAACTTCATAGTTCTACCTAACCCCAGCACCACCTCACTTCACAGGCACTTGTTGATATATCTGTCATATCAATCCTATTAAACCTTGCTGATGTCTAGGACTTTGTTGATGTTCATGAGTATGATGAAATTTTGAAAAAATATTTCAAACATCCCGATCATATTATGTATCATATTTTGAAAAATAATTCAATTTTTTTTTCAAAACAATTTTTTTCTGTTACTAGTGGCGCACCTAGCATACGGTGCGCCACTAGTAAGTTTGAAATTTTTTGAATTTTTTTGCCTCCGGATCTTAGAAGCCCCGTAACTTTTTTTCTGTTAGGTTTTTTGGGATTTTAAAAATGTTTCGTACGCAAAAGTTATGCCCATTTTTACAAATTCTCGAGAGATTTTGCAAAAAAGTCGAAGATTCATGTTTGTAAATTTTGCTAACAACTAGACCACATATCACATGGGAATCTTATTTTCTTTTATTTTTTGACATTTCTATCATTTTCTTTTCTTTTTTTTGAAACTGAAAAGACGGTCCACGGGGGGGGGGGGTGCATTCGGGCGAATGTTTGAGCCAAGTTACTAATGGCGCACCGTGGGAGTGGTGCGCCATTACTAGTTGAACTAGTAATGGCGCACCACTCCCACGGTGCGCCATTAATAGTTTTGAAAAAAAAATTAAAATTTTTTTTACTAAATTTTTACTAATGGCGCACCATGGGAGTGGTGCGCCATTACTAGTTGAACTAGTAATGGCGCACCACTCCCATGGTTCACCATTAGTAGTTTTGAAAAAAATTAAATTTTTTTTTACTAATGGCACACCGGGGGAGCGGTGCGCCATTACTAGTTTTCAACTAGTAATGGCGCACCACTCCCATGGTGCGCCATTAGTAGTTTTGAAAAAATTAAAAAAAAATTGTTACAAATGGCGCACCGTAGATGTGGTGCACCATTAGTATTTGGACACTAATGGCGCACCAACACATGGTGCGCCATTAGTATATACTAATGGCGCACCACATGTCTGGTGCGCCATTAGTGTCATTTCCATCTATAGCCCTTTGCCTAGTAGTGTCTAAGGAAATTATACTTGACATTAGAAAAGCTTTAGCATACGAACTACACGATCTTGTGCTAGGCTTAGGATTGGGTCTTGTCCATCACATCATTCTCCTAATGATGTGATCCCGTTATCAACGACATCCAATGTCCATGGTTAGGAAACCATAACCATCTATTGATCAACGAGCTAGTCAACTAGAGGCTTACTAGGGACATGGTGTTGTCTATGTATCCACACATGTATCTGAGTTTCCTATTGATACAATTCTAGCATGGATAATAAACGATTATCATGAACAAGGAAATATAATAATAACCAATTTATTATTGCCTCTAGGGCATATTTCCAACAATAGCCACTAGGCAACCCGACCTGATTTGTCCGAAATGACCCTGGGTCACTAAGGAACTGACACGTGTTCCAACGGTCAGATTTCAAACACAGAAGGCAACTTTACTTGGGCTACAAGTAAAGCTGACTTATCTAGCTCTAGATAAGTTTTGCTCTCATTGTCTAAGCTCGAAGACATAGGATTGTCGTTAAGCATCACTTCAGTCACTCTGACTTTGTTCACTGGGACCCCACTTAACAGTACGGTGGTTCCTATGACTCAACAAAGAAGAAAAGGAAACAACGAAACAACTAAGTCTTCGCGCTCCATAGTCTTCACACGATGTCTTCTCTTATCATAGTCTTCAATGTGAATATCTTCACATACCACCTTTGTCTTCAATGTCTTCATACATTTTTAAGGGTCATCTCCGGTAGGTAAACCGAATCAATGAGGGACTAGTACCTGTGTTGTCCTGCAATTCTCACAAACACATTAGTCCCTCAAACAGGTTTGTCGTCAATACTCCAAAACCAACTAGGGGTGGCACTAGATGCACTTACAATCTCCCCCTTTTTGGTGACTGATGACAAACTGGTTGAAGTTTTCAACGGGGATAAAAGTATGTGAAATTGTAAAGGATTTAGGTATTGTCTTCGTAAGTAGCAGAAAGGCTCCCCCTGAAGATGTGCATATAAGTATTTTGCTTTTGAATGCAAATGCACATGGCAGGTTGTACTTGCGGAGATCCTCTTCTACTTTTGAAGACAATTCATCATGCATGAAAGGATATAACGAAGATAGTGACATGCATAATGAAAAATGGACGTCTGCAAAATGACTTCGTGCGGAATTTATCGTCGCACATGCGGAATTTATCATCGCACCACATAGTTGTCGAAAAGGTAGCTGACGACCATCAAGTTTAAGTGTTAAAACTCAAAATGAACCAAATGTATCAAAAGCGAGAGTTGTAAGCACTTGGCAAGCAAAAGTATAGCAACCACCCATATGGACTCGCTTGAAGACTATCAACTCATATGCTTCTCCCCCTTTTGTCAGTAATGACCAAAAAGGTTTGAAGACATAGAGCTTCTACTCGTTCCCATGAGGAGTAGGCGAAGCAGCAGGGTCGTCGTTGAGGTTCGGTGGTGCAGAAGAACTTGGTGCACTGTCGACATGCGCTGAAGTTGTAGGTGGTGAGGTAGCATCATCTTCATCATCTATGACTCTGGCATTCACCATTGTAGCTGAGGAGGAATAGTCAGAGTCTTCGAGTGAGGGAGTCCGACACAAGTGAGCATTCCTTGGAGGAGTTGAGTCAAACTTGAATCTCTCTGTGAAGCCATCGTCTTGAAGATCAAGACTGAGTAATGTCAAGCTCTTCCATGACCTCGGACATGTTTCATGTGTAACAAAGGCATTCTTGGTGGCAAGATTCCAAATGCGATTGACATCCACCAAGAGGCTTTGCATATGGCACTTAAGCCAGTCATGATGCTTATCCTGTTTCTGATGTAGAGCGATGAGAAGTTCTCAGTCATTGAGAACACGAGATCGTTTCCGAGGCCTTTGGGCGATGGTACTTGCAGTGGCTTCAGTTTGGGTGCGAGGGGCACGTGTATTGCCAGCAAAGGGATAAACACGAGAAACGGCCTAAACTTCTTCAATGGGCTGGGTGAAGCTTTGGTGATCGGCATTGTGAAGATAAATTGGCTCCTTTGCAGGCTATGGGTAAATGGCTTCGACAGACAGATCAACCTCTGGAAAGAATATAAGATGATTGCGCGCAGACGGCTGATAGTTGATAGCAGAGTGAAGCTTGATGAGGCGCATTACCCATGGAGCATAGAACTTCAGACCAAAGATATCGGAGCCAGATGCAGCCAATTGTCTGATGAAGAAGTCTTGAGCATTGAAGCTGATGCCATTGAAGATATAGAAAACCAATGTCTTCATTGCTCCTTCAAGCTTCGCTGCAGGAGAATGTCCTTTGACCGTCCAGAGAGTTCACCTGGTAATATGATAAATAGTGCGGGGCAGATACTCTAGGTCTTCAACAAATAACTCCTTAGGATAGTCAGCGTCTTGTGGCAATGGCTTCATCATGCTCCGCATTTGGCTCATGTTTGGCTCAGGCTTCTGGAAGATGCTTTCCAACGCATTCTGGTGTAGATAACAACCTGATTCATAATGTTCGCCACGAGTGGGTAGGGCAGTAAGCTCAATGATTTCTTGGGCTTTAGCTTCATGGTGTACATCGCCTGTCATCCACTCAAGGACCCAAGTCTTCGAATCCCTGTTGTAAACGCGGATGTGAAGGGTAGCATAAAATTGGAGCAGAAGCTCTTCATTCCAATGTTCTTTGGCAGTCAGAAACTGTAGAAGGCCAACATCTCTAAAGCAGTCAAGGGCTTCTTCTAGGCAAGGTAGGCAAGCCATGGCTTCGCTGTCTAGATGCATATGAGGGAAAATGCGCCCCTGATTGTATAAGATGCAGGAATACTAACTGCGCTGCTGATAACTCCATAATCGATCTGATGAGATTCTTGACCTTGTGTAGGGGTTCTTGGCATTGTCAAAGAATGTGTTGTGTGCCTTGAAGCCATTCAGATTAAGTGATCCTGGTGAAGTTGCGGTACCTGGAAACCTTGGCAACCTTGGCTTTGGCTTCTGGACCTGAGGGCTGTGCTCCACATGATAGTCAGACTGTGGACTGGCAGCACACTACTAGGGAAAACCTTATACACAGAATCTTAGCAGTAGCGCGGTTTAAAAACAAACGCTACTGCTAATTAGCAGTAGCGAGCTTGAGAAAACCGCGCTACTAATAACTCGATAGTAGTAGCGTGGGTTTTTACCCCTCGCTACTACTAAGTGATTTCCATTGTGCCTCCCGGGGCCAGTCGTATTAGTAGCGCGGGTTATAAACCCACGCTACTACTAAGTCGATAGTAGTAGCGCGAGTTATAAACCCCTCGCTACCACCTGCATCTACTCCCACCTCACCAATCACTCCACCGTCCACCCGCCCACGTTTATCAAAAAAAAAGTTCCACCCAAACCTCGATCCAAATCCCCTCCACCGCCGGCCTTCTTCCACCTCCTCTCCTCTCCTAATCCACGAGTGTGTGCAGCCCCGAGCGCTTCAGCCAGCCGGCCAGGCCTCCGCACGACCGCCGCCACCGCCACCCTCGCCCCTCCCCTCACTAGAAGATGACGAGAAGAGAATAGGTCAGGCGGCGGCTCTTAGTCCAAGATCCACCAAGGGCTTGGACCTGGGGATCCACATCCATGGCCGACGGCTTGGACCTGGAGCTCCACCTCCATGGCGTTGGCCGCATCTCCCCAATCGCGAGCTCGCGCGCCTGGACAGGACCTCCATCTATCCGTCTTCTTCCGCTCCGTTCGGCCGACGACGCCATGGCCGCCAAGGTACTCTCTCGAGCTACTTCCCTTTCGCTTTCCTTTTTTCCTTCCCTTCCCTCCCCATGCGCAACCAGCTTTGGTTTGCACAGACGTAGACGCACACACACAGCAGCGTTGCTGACTTGTTGCGTGAGGCAGCAGGCGAGGTGAGGTGAGGCAGGAGAGGACTACCCCAAGAGCCTGCAAGCCCTCCTTCCTCCACAACAATGAACAGATCCACCGGCCGTACCCACCTTCTTCCGATCCTCAATCTAATTTCTTTTCCTCTCTTGCAAATGAAGGACAAATTTGATACTGTACCCGTCACTGTCGAGTCTCACAATCCCATATCAATTCATCTTCTCATCTATCTCAATGGTGAATTACTACTATTATTATTATACATGCCATCCTATAGTTAAATTTGACCTTAATTTTGGCCCAATGTATGTACTGTAGATCTGAAAGTCCACTTCTCCAATTCTTCTTATTTAAATGAGGCCAACTTTGTTCAAAGCAGAGTTGAGTTGAATGAATCATTAGGTTCGCTGGGATTCCACCTATTTGTGGTGCCCTTCCTCTAGCTGCTGACTATTATTGGGATTTATTACTAGTTCATGAACTATTATTGAATGAATCATTAAGTAGTATGTGTGTGTATGACAGGCCTGTTGTTGTGTTCATGTGAATATCATCATACTGTCGTGTGGTAATTTCGTAGCGGATCAATGTGTTGGATGATGGATCAATCTCGATATATCTATTGTTGAATGGCTGCCCAGTGTATGGTTCAATGCTCTGCGATGAACAGATCATTGCACGGCATGGCTTGTCGTCCTGTTCATGTAATGAGTTGTTGCTTGCCATAGCATATAGATCACTTATAAATGAAAATGGCTGATTTAACTCAGTTCAGTCCATTTTAACTCAGTTCATGCAATGTGTTTATTTTATCTTAATTCGGCATAGCATATAGAGGTTTATATCTGGCCTATTCATGTAATGTGTTTATTTTAACTCAGTTCAGTCCATTTTATTTTTTGCAGATAACGGATTGTAAACAATTTTGAGTTGCCCACAAGAGAAATAGAGGTTTAGAGTGACAATTGAAGCCCGCACAAACTGAAAGTACCATAGGTTGCATGTGAAAATCCACCCTATGCATATATTCATTTATTTCTTAAGTTACTATTAAGAAAAACTCGAATATGAAAAAATCCACCTTCATTTTAATATTCTGCACAATATTGGATCATAGTTCACTTGTCATTTTATAGTTGTTTGTTTTGTGCTATTTAAATTACATATTGTAGTAAACTGAAAGATGCTCTTGTCTGGTCCTTGAATAAAATTCCACTAGGCCTATGCGCCATTGGACGGGGGTCATCCTCCTGTTCTAATAAAATGCGCAGTTGGACTAGGTTTCCTTTTGTTCAGTTAGAATCTTGATGTTTTGTTTCCCCTATAAGTTAGCTAACTTCCCTTTTCTTGATGAAACTGTTAGGAGTGTTGCTTTCTTCATATGTAATTCTATCAGAGATATGTTCGATGTTCATGCAGAGCCATGGACCATTCTATTCTCTATGACCCCAGCGACGGAGGCTGCCAGGACGGAGCTGATGGCTCCGGCCAGCGAAGGGAAGGCAGATGGCGAGTGGGTCAATGTATTTGGGTGAGGAAACCATGATGCTCTTCTTTACTTGTTTTTTGAGGAAGCTGTAGCCTCCCGCATGCACATGGTAGATTCAGTTGTGCAAGTGGGTAGTATCTTGATTTCCACTGGAGATGTTGCCATGGAGCTGAAAACAATTGATGCTTTGCATAGGTTCATGGCCCTGCCATGTGCTTGCTCATGTCTATGTCCATGAGCAACAGCAAAATCAATCATATAGTAGCATATCGTCTTAGACCTTAGTACTTGCCCTAGCAACTGGATATACGGGACTCTATAGTGCTAGCGCACTTTCATTTTTGTTAAATTTGTACACCCTGCCTGAGAAAATAGTAGCCGTCACTTAGCTTTTTGTTGGGTGCCTTATATAGGATGCACTTCCTCTATTACCGGACGACATCCACTAGGTTGATTATCCTAAACAGCCGGGGAGAGTGAATGCTTCAATGCTCATCACATACGTGTATGTAGAGTCTGGACTAGTTCATAATCTGTTTTCAACATTTGTACTACTAGATAAGTAGTAATTCTGAACAACTTTGTGGCTTGCAAAAACCAAATTGCAAGTAATTCTTAACATCTTTGTAGCTTGCAAGAACATACTTGAAATCAGTTGACACATGACCCCCGCGACAGAAGGCACTAATTAATGCCAATGATTTAGTAACTACAAATTTCTGTATATTTCTTTGCCTTGTCCCGGCCAGCAATGTATTGTATTTGTCTTCCAAGACCGAACTTGGTGCCAAACATTGCGGCGCGAAGTAAACACATCACCCTGCCTAATGTGGTACTATATATAGTGAATAACCTAACAAGAAATCTGCTAGCACACAAAGTAATTTAGTTCACATATGCATTTCTGTGTTTCTTTCGGACTTTATGTTTTTCTATGGATTTGCCAAATCTATATGTTTAGTTTGAATAAGAAGTGAGGAATTAAGCATATATATTCGGCATGAGCCCCTTTAAATTGCTAGATGATAAGGAATCTTAACTTAATGGGTCTTGTGAATTGTAATATACTATTTAGTTTAACTGATGCAATTTGTGTACTAACAAGTTTTCACTTTCCCGACGTGGGCGCAGGGGTGATCGACGCTGACTAGCGTGGCCCGGTGGGCGTTGTGCTCTTCAACCACTTGGAGGCGGACTTTGCTGTGAAGCACGGTGGCCACGTCGAACAGATGAACGTCCAGGTGATTTTGACACCGGAGGACCTCGACGCCATCGTCCGGGGGAAGGAGGATTCGGGTACATTGGCGTCTGAACTCCAAGCCTTGGTAGATACATCTAGAGAAGTGATTTGTTTAGGTTGGTGGTGGACCACTAGGGGAGGTACTTTGATGATGGTTGTGTGTCCGATGTTAAATGGAATCCTGAGATGGTTATGTGACGTTGGTTTGCTTTGCAATGGACGTATTACCATTCATGAATACCAAATCTAACTTTTATTTTTTAATTCCTAAATTGTTAGTAGTAGCGTGGGTGAAAAGTGTGTGCTACTAGTAGTTAGGTTAGTAGTTAAATTAGTAGTAGCGTGGGTGTTAGCTTAGTAATAGCGCGTGTGCACCCGCGCTACTAATAATCATTTAGTAGCGGCGCGGGTTTAGCCCACGCTACTAGTAACAGTTAGCTGTAGCACCTTATTGGTAGCGCGGCTGTCCGCGCTGCTGATAGCCTAAAAACCCGCGCTACTGCTAGCCTTTTCCCTAGTAGTGGCAGGTGGAGGAACTAGAATGGGCCAGCGGACGATGGTAAGTTGGCCTTGATAGAATGGTTGCTCAAGGGTGTGTGGCCGTGGAGGCGGTACAGGAGCAGTGGCATTGACTTCTAGCTGCAGATTTGCGTCAGGAGCAGCATTGGCTTCAGGCGCCACATTAGCTTCGGCCATGACAACGTCATTGGCTTCAGTGTGGATGTTAGTGGCCGCCTCAGAGTTTTCAACCTCCACTCGAGTAGCTGGAGGGTCGGACACGTTCTCCTCGAGAACAACTTCAGGGTTGGATGGGGATGTAGCAACATGTTGTTCTTCATGTCTTGGTTCTTCTTGTTCATCAGCTGATGTAGCCGGAATATCTTTAGCCACTTTGGCTTCAGACTCGGGGATGTTCGCGGTAGGAGAGGCTTCAGGAAAAACTTGGCGTGAAACGGATCGGCGCTCTTCTCCTTCTGGAACACTTGACAAAGTGACCTGTGGCCTTGGTCCTTTGCGAAGCCTGCGGAACGCTGATGACGCTTGTGAAGATGGAGTTGGTTGGGCCACAAAGTTATTGTCTTCAAGCACCAAAGTGGTGACTTGAGGTGGGGGAGTACTTGGTGATTCTTCTTGATGGGGGGAGTCTTGTGGGTGATCAGCCCATGAGTCATCCTGAGCAATTGGCGTCAATGGACGACCAATGCCGATGAGTTCACTGTTCATGAGAACAGGCGATGATACCACATTGTGTTCGATCCGAGGAAGGACTTCATCATCTTCAACATTGTCTTGATGACCAATGTCTTCAGCTGCGGTGGGGTCAACAACTAGAATGTCTTCAACTTCTGGAGCCTCTGTGGAAGCAGGCTCATGAACTATCAACTGGCGCTCACGGTGTTCAGACACAAGACGAGCAACTGAGATTGGCTCGACGACAAGGGGCTCTGTGGGACCAGCCCGATCTTTCTTCTTGGTTTTTCTCTTCTTGGTCGGTGGAGCATCGTCAGTGGTGGCCTTGGTCTTGCGCTTTCGGGCTTCAGCTTCAGCTGCCCTTGTTTTCTTGAGCTCCGAAGCCACTGTGGGGACTTTAGGCTTCGAGCCTGTCATACTGGCCGGGAAGACAATGCGAGGTTCTTCCTGCCTTGATGCTTCTGGTTGGGCCACAACAGGCTTCTTCTTCTTCTTCTTAGCAGCCATTCTGGGGTCGATGCCTGGTCACCCCAGAGCCTTGCGCTTTTCAGCTTCATTGTAGCCTTGAACACGTTTGGCAGCCAGGTGTTTCATGCACTGTCGAGAACCTTTAGCTTCTTCCCGTTTCTTGTGGAATGCCTCCTTGAGCTCATGCAGCATGACCTTGAAGTTATTGACATCTTCCACATTGAGCTTGGCCATGTGCTTCTTGTACTAAGCCTTTTCATAATCAATCTAGTGCTTCACCTCAACAATTCTCTGTGCAAGAGCCAGCTCAGGAGCAATGGCTCCACGGAAGGAGATGCTGAGGCCAATTGGGAGTTGAAGATCATCAAAACCGAGGTCTGGACTGTCAAACCACTCATCAATGAACTTGTACATGATCCACACATCAAAGAAGGGAAGATCATTGAAGATTTCTGCCTCATGCTTGCTCTTTATAAGCAGCTTAAGAGCATCATCGCCAAGATTGTCGTCGCTAGATAGATCAATGGCTTCGTTCTCATTCCTCATAACGACAGCAGGTGTCAATGCTTGACCAGTTGGTTGCATGGGCTTCTTCATCTTGTCAGACTTAGAGATGCGAGAGAGATCTTCAAACTGCACACTGGCTTCAGGAGGTGCAGTGCTCAGAGGCTTCGCCCGCGAGACCTTTGGTGCGGAGGAGGGCTTTGAAGCCTTTGGTTTGTTTTGCTTCATGGGCTTCGATGGTGTAGGCGCTTCGTCAGAATCAGCGTCATCTGCAGAGTGATCCACGGATGCCCCTTGAACCTGAATGTGAGTGATGAGACCTTCAAGGTTGTAGAAGGGCCCAACAATATTGGGTTCAACATCGCGTGTGCCGTCGGCACGAGGAGCACAGGGACCGGGGTTGAAGTCTAACCCAAGTGACTTCTTGTTCTCTTTGGCAGAAGTTTTGGCAAACTAGAAGTTGCACTTAAAGAGATTGTCTTCACAGCAACATAACAGAGAGGATGGGTCAGCATTAGCAGGCTGAGGTCCACGGATCATGCAGGGGTAGAAGCCTTGAGCAATAGCTTCGGACTTCGACTTGGGCTAAAGACCTTTGTATATAATATCTCCCCAGGGGCCCTTGATGGCATTCTTTTCAGCATATTCATCAGTGACAAATCTTCACTTGAACCATTCCTCTGTCCAATGTCTTCGAATCCATTGGATTCGGTTCCTGCGTTCTCCATAGGTCTCTTCTGGATCTAACTTGTATAGATCATAGAGATCCGGTGGCAGGTCCATGGCAGTGTTTACACGGTGCTGTCTGCCGCCCTTCCTGACTGATTTTTTGTCTCCATGAAGTTCAGACTGACTGGCTTCAGAACGTGCAAAGGCTTCCTTCTGCTGGTCAGACAGGAATTAGCTTCGGGAGAATTGAAGTGATGCTCTAAGAACTCTGCAAATGAATGCAGACTATGAGAACCAAGGGATTCTCCCACGGACATGTACCTGTGACAACATTAGAGATGCGAGGGAAGGGGAAGAGGTCATATGCATTCTCAGAAGATTTTGAAGATAAATCAGTTTAGAAGACATTGACCTCATAGTGCGAAGACATTCACTCATATGTAGAGAGTTGGTTCTAGATTTGTACGAATCCACGAATAAGTACAAGTGAGGAATCTAACTACTTTGTGAAGGATAAGTGAACATACTAGGCATGTTATGAGATTCGAAAAGGATAGATTCAATTTGTTGGGATAGAAACCACTTGTGGTTGAAAAAGATGAATCTATCGGATCAAAAAAGAACTGTAAAAAGGGTTTTTATTTACCACTCGAGGAACTGCTAGACGGAGTAGGAGATGAGGCCGAGCAGTTCGATCTTCCATGACCTAACTTGGCGACGGAGGACACCTATGGCGACGGCGGAGAAGACGATGTCCTGGGCCGGCGTGAGGACGGCGTCGATGAGGTTGCGGTAGCTAAGCGCTTCGTCGCCGGTGTCGTCGAGAGCTAGTGGTGGCGCTAGGGTTTGTGCGAGAAGGAGAAGTGGAAGAAGAGATAATGACTAGGGTGTGGCATGTATTTATAAGGACAGGGATGGCGCAGCGTTATTACGCAGGTGCCCCTGGCGGTTCACATCTGAGGGACACGTGGCGAACATGCAACACATTGGAGGTTTTTCCATGTTCCCACGCACGCATGGATTGTCGCGTGGTCGTTCCCGCTAAACCAGGTTTCAGGCAAAATGGATTGAGCATTCAAAACATATTTAATGTTTGTCTCTGTATCTTCTGCTGACAAGGACGCATAGAAGACATTCGATAGTTTCAATAGAATGCATATGATTTGGATAGATAGATTTGAGACGGGAGCATAGAAAGGTTAGGGTCCGATCACATTCACTTAGTTCAAAAGATTCAAACGAGAAGACATAGCTATAAGTGAATGCTGTAGAGGACAAAATGCTAATATATGAATATATCTGAATCAGACCAAATCAATAGTGAAGATAAACATGAGGACATGTTGAAATTTGAAGACAAAACGAATGCGAAGACATAGCAAATGTAACGCCAACAGAAAACACTCCAAACCAAAGTTTGGTGGTGGCATTACCCATCGTATAGGAAGTATTAGACCCAGACACGGCGCA
This sequence comes from Triticum urartu, assembly GCF_003073215.2. Classification (NCBI taxonomy): domain Eukaryota; kingdom Viridiplantae; phylum Streptophyta; class Magnoliopsida; order Poales; family Poaceae; genus Triticum; species Triticum urartu. Next base: position 584,810,832 of record NC_053028.1, read on the forward strand.
CAATTATCATGGTTCTCCGAAGTCAAATTCCGCGTTAATGTATTCACACTTCGAGTGTAAGTCTTCATTGATTGAAGATATACGTTACTTCGTGTGTTGCACATCTAAGTCATCAACATGCATAAGTGTTAGGATGTGTGACTGATCACAGGACATTTGAGGATTCCAAGATATTTAGCTCACACTGCAACTTGCAAAACCTTTTCTCATCCAAGGGCTTTGTGAAGATATCTGCCAGTTGCTCTTCAGTGTTGACATGAATGATATCAATATCTTCCTTCATGATATGATCTCTGAGAAAGTGATGACGGTTCTGAATATGCTTTGTCTTCGAGTGTTGAACTGGGTTGTTGGCAATCTTGATGGCGCTTTCATTATCGCAGTAGAGTGGCACTTGCTTTAGATGAATGCCATAGTCTTTGAGTGTTTGCTTCATCCATAGAAGCTGAGCGCAGCAAGATCCAGTAGCAATGTATTCAGATTCAGCAGTGGAGAGAGATACAAAGTTTTGCTTCTTTGAAGACCAACACACAAGTGATCATCCCAGAAACTGACATGTGCCTGATGTAGACTTGCAATCCACCTTGTCACCACAATAATCAGCATTCGAGAATCCAACTAGATCAAACTCTGAGCCGTTTGGATACCATAATCCTAGTGTTGGGGTGTAAGCCAAATATCGAAGAATTCGCTTCACAGCTAAGTGATGCAATTCCTTTAGTGCCTCTTGGAATCGGGAACACATGCAAACACTAAGCATGATATCTGGCCTAGATGCACATAAATAAAGCAAAGAACCAATCATGGAGCGGTATACCTTTTGATCGAACTCTTTACCATTGGCGTCAGGACCAAGATGACTCTTGGTTGGCGTTGGCGTCGTGTAACCTTTGCAGTCTTGCATTCCAAACTTCTTCAGGAAATCTTTGAGGTATTTCTCTTGAGATATGAAGATGCCATTGCATTGCTGCCGTATTTGAAGACCAAGGAAGAACTTCAGCTCACCCATCATGGACATCTGATATTGCTCTTGCATCATGTGTCCAAACTCATCACTGTATTTTTGATTAGTGCAGCCGAAGATAATGTCATCCACACATATTTGGCACACAAACAGTTCACCATCATATGTCCTCATGAAGAGTGTGGGATCCAGGGAACCAGGTTTGAAGCCTTTGCTCTTCAGGAAGTCTTCGAGTGTGTCATACCAAGCACGAGGGGCTTGTTTGAGGCCATATAGTGCCTTGTTGAGCTTGTAAACCATGTCAGGATGTTTTGGATCTTCAAAACCAGGCGGTTGTGCAACATACACTTCTTCTTCAATCTTGCCATTGAGAAAGGCACTCTTCATATCCATTTGATATAGAAGAATGTTATGATGATTTGCATAGGCTAGCAGTATGCGAATAGCTTCAAGCCTAGCCACAGGAGCAAATGTTTCATCGAAGTCAATTCCTTCAAGTTGAGTGTATCCTTGAGCAACGAGACGAGCCTTGTTTCTGACAACTTGACCATGCTCATCTTGCTTGTTGCGATATATCTTAGTGCGTATGATATTGTGTTTACGAGGATCATGAAGCTTGACCAGTGCCTAAACATTATTCAGCTCGAACTGTTGAAGCTCTTCTTGCATGGCCTGAATCCATTCAGGTTCTTTGAAGGCTCCGTCAACTTTCTTGGGTTCACATATTGAGACAAATGCAAAGTGCCCACAGAAATTTGCTAGCTGTGTTGCCCTTGAACGAGTGAGTGGACCGGGTGCATTGATGCTATCAATTATCTTCTCAATCTGTACTTCATTAGCAACACGAGGATGAACTGGACGAAGATTTTGTTCTTGCTGATCATTGTCATCGTTTGAAGGATTGTCTTCAGGCTGAGCATTGTCTTCAGGTTGATTAGGTGCAGAAATGATAAGTTCCTCTTCAGGCTGTACTTCAGACGGTATGATTTCTCCAGTTCTCATAAGCTTGATGGATTCACTGGGTGGAATTTCATCTAGCACATTTGGCAGGTGCTCTCTTTGCGAGCCGTTAGTCTCATCGAACCGCACATCCACAGTTTCAACCACTTTGTAGTGAATGAGGTTGAAGACTCTGTAGGAGTGCGAATCCTTTCCGTAACCAAGCATAAAACCTTCATGTGTTTTCGGTGCAAATTTTGAAGTGTGATGTGGATCCTTGATCCAGCACCTAGCGCCAAATACTCTGAAGTAACTAACATTTGGCTTCTTACCAGTGAGGAGTTCATAGGATGTTTTCTTCA
>NC_053028.1:585131287-585279725 GCF_003073215.2 Triticum urartu
GTTTAGCTTGATGGGTGGAGCAGTGTTATTATGACACGAAGCATGTATTCTTATCGTATAGTGATCATAAAAGGGGGAAACTCTAAGCATATATTTTTTAGCAAAAGAGGGTTTCCCCTCTGATTTCTATTAAAGAAACCACCACGGAACCAACATGATCAATTAAACCCTAAGCATGATCAATTAAACCGTATTATGGCTGTGCCATGGCAAATTTGAAGCTGCAAACCATAGAAATGATATTTAGCATCCATTGTTTGCTTCGAACTAAGAACTAAATTCTAAGATCTGAAAAGAAAGTAGAGTAACCAAGTTAAGATCTATTTTCTAGTTGCGATCAAAAAGTTGAGGAGATATGAAGTACCATCTCTCTTGCGGCGCCGTGTAGGCATCGGCGGTGCGATGGTTGTCGGTGGCGTTGAAGAAGATCTGCGACGGTAGATGGGTGCATCAGGGGATAAGTCCCGTTGCGGTGGAAGAGAAGGTCGTGTGAGCGGCCCCGACAAAGAGGACGACGACGCCGATGTAGCGAGAGCACGCGATGCAAGGCTATTGGTCCGTCGTCATGGATGAGAAACGTCCATCTCTAGTAGTGGACGACGCGGTCTTGGTAGGCGCTCCGGCATGGTGGAGGACGGTGGCGATGGATGTGGTGGAGGACGGCGGCGATGGATGGGGTGGCGAACGGAGGCTGGTGTGGGAATGGGGTGTTCTAGCACGGACGGTGTATGAATGGGAAAATGGAGGGAGAAGTACGGGGAACCATGTTTTTGGGACACGCCTGTCTGAAATATGGGAAAGTTACGAACTTATCCCCCGTTCCAAATTTGGACGTCTCGTCGGTTGGGGATAGGACGGTAATCTCGCATCGCCCAAATATTTGCCAGTAACTATTTCGGGCGAGGAGAGGGTGTTTTGCCGCCCACGGTTGGCGCCCATGGTGTATGAACGGGGCTGACAGGTAGGGCGGTTGTGTCACGTCTGATGGAAGTTACACATCTGCCCCTATTTAAAATAATAGCCTACATGGATTTCGGGCGAGGAGAGGGTGTTTTGCCGCCCACAGTTGGCGCCCACGGTGTATGCACGGGGCTGACAGGTAGGGCGGTTGTGTCACGTCTGATGGAAGTTACACATCTGCCCCTATTTAAAATATTAGCCTACATCTATTTCGGATGAGGAGAGGGTGTTTTGCCGCCCACCGTGTATGAATGGGGAATGGAGGGAGAAACAGAGGTCTTTCGGACAAGCTTGAATCAAATGAGTTTTGCCGCCCATGTTTGACGCCCACCGTGTCGGAATGGGCTCAGAGGCGGTCGTGTCACGTCTAATTGAATTTACTAACCTACCCCTATTTAGAGCAATGGAAATCGGGCCGATGGATTGTCCGTGTAATGGGTAGACAGTAATTTCCATCTACCAAACACTTGGCTTCGGGCAGCCGATGTGGGAGTGGACATTTTGGTGTTTCTTTCAAATTTTGGGACAATAAGCATCCACATTTACCCTGGCAACTAAATTCGAATCCATTTTGTATTCCTATATGAATCTTTATAAATCATTCTATGTGTTTTTATATATCTTCAAAAGGACGACAAAGATGTATTCCACTGTCATATGTGAATATGGTTTACAAATGCCAATACTCAAATTCAAAAACTAGATTCTAGTTTAAGGTGAATTCGAATATTTGGAACACTTCATGTCCAACTCAAATGTCACACGCAGCATAATGTGTACTCCCATTTAGATATGTACACAAGCGATGTATCAAGATTCAAATACCGAGTCAATCAACCAAGAATGTACGGAACTAACAGACATATAAACACTTATAGAGTATATGGATCAATAATATCAACTAACATACATAAGCCAGGCCGCTGTACTTTTTTTGGCTACAACAGCATCCTTTTTTTAGCCAGCATCTTGGCCCTTTCCGATGCGTGCCACTTATGGTCCATCTGTACTACTATTACTGAATGCACATTCAGCCCGATTGGCATATTTGTAGGTCTGGCACAGCAATCCAAATGAAATGTCTTCGAGTCTTATCAATTAATACAGACTTGTGCTCAAATAAAATTACAAACAAAAAAAAACAATTCTTACATGATCTCTAAAACAAATGATTTCATTGATTACAGAACACACAACACAAAGGTTATTCAACTACGGAAAGAACATTTCACCTATGATTTACCAAGTAGGAATTTAATTTCCTTTTTTCCTTCAGGACCTTAACAATCTGGTCAGTCTCAGCTTGCTTCGTTTTGAAATCCACCAAATATTTAGTGGTTGTCTTGAGTACTGCTTGTGATTGTGTTGTTTGCTTCCTCAACATGTCAACTTCATCTCTAAGTGTAGAAGCAGAATCTCTTTCTACCACTAGTTTAGCCTCTAGAGCATCAGCAGTTGGCAATTCATAATGCACGATTGGGCCGGTGCCACTGCTGTGGGATGATGCAACGTCCATGGGGACCTCGCTCTTTGATCCTGGGCTAACCTGTTTTTCCATTAAAGTTCCGATTGGATTCAGAAAAGTTGAAGTTAGCAAAACATCTCAACTGGGAGTTATAACAGCAAACCAGTTAAACAAACAAGGAATTAAAGAGTTTCAATTGGATGCTAAAAAGTAGTTATTAACATCATTGTAACCCGCTGTTGCAGCAGCAAAGCAGTTCAACAAACAAGTAGATATTTAAGTTAAGACAAACAGGTAATTCTTAACAGTAAGTATCAAACACATAGATAGGCGCAGTCTACAATATGATTAACAGGCTGTGCCATTATGTAATTAGTAGCAAACTAAATTAAGCCAAGCAACGTAATTGAACAATTTTGCAATAAGTGGCTAACTAAAATTCCGAGAAGCAGGTAACTAAATTTACGCTAGTTCTTTGTACAGGCACACTGCAACTTATTTTTCGCTTACAAGGTTGTACGAAGGAGTCCATGGCATCAATTGCTTGGATACGCAGTCCCAATACTTCTTTCTTCCCACACTGCATGGGTAAGTCGAATGGTTAATCTAGTAAGATGGTGCGTCCTTGATATGTTATATGAGGACGTGTAGTCAGACTAGTTGTAGCCAAACACATCACACTGGCTTTTACTGTATATTTCAAGCGATTACTTTTGGCATATCGAGATTTAAGCAATCTACAATAGGATGAAAAGACTGGCATCCTTCACATTATTGGCGAACTCAGTTCATACAAACAAGCAATTCAACCATTCTGTGGGTAAATCAAAAGTGCCACTGGAATATTTTTCACTATCCAATCATACACGCAAAAAGGGGCGACGCTACCATAGGGGCTGGTATGGGCGGCCGCCTCAGGTGGCTGGAAAGTGTGCACCTAGTTTGAGTCGTCCAGGTTGGCCCATGCTAGTTTTGTTCGTCCCAACGCATGAGCAGGCAATGTAAAAAATGAAGAAAAATGTTTCAATTTGGATGGGCCAATAACATAAGTGCAAGGCAGGCCCTATAGTAGGCTCGCGGCCCAAACGAGCACCTCGCACATCGATCGACAGCAGGAAAAATCCCAATTCATTCGCTCCAGCCTCTAGTCTGGTTCGCTCCTTACCTAGCCGCCGCTGGACAGACCGACACAACACTTCCTCGCGCCCTCATTGGAGGGTGGTCACTGGGCTTCAAGCGAACGGAAGGACAAGAAGATGGAAGATCCAACCCTGGGTGTAGCCTGCGTGGGAGGCAGCGGCAACAGCACGGGCATGGCATCAAGCTTGCGCAAACGGACAGTCGCAGCTTGCAAGAGTAGCATGCGCAATGAGCAGGTACATCACATCCCTGATTATATCTAATTCAACTCTTCAATTTCTGGCCAATAGTTAAACCTGACGGTGTTGTAAAACTGCTTGTATGTAGGGAATCTATGAGAAAATGAAACCAATTTCTACTTATTTAATAACTCCCCCAATCAATACTGAACTGACTGAATCTGATGTATCTAATCAAGTTTCTGGTGCAAACATACAAGCTCATGTTGTTCTTGAGCCCGAAGTGTCTAATGAACAGACTGCTAATGAAGGATTTGATGCAAACATTTTACATGCTCCTGGTGATGAACATATATTGTCTAATGAGGGATCTAATGCAAGCATTTTGCAAGCTCATTGAAGGATTTAGTGTCTAATGATGATCTACTATGTTGATAGAGACAAAGATTTGCAGGCATTGATGACAAGCAAATTATAGTGCATTTTCATAGCTTGAGGAAATGTCGAGGCCATCTACCAGAAAGTCCCTGTATCATGACAACATAGCATAAATACTTTTCTAATCTGTTGTTTGAAACTATTGGCATACTTGTGCAGGATAGATATATTGATATGCAGTTTGCGCACTGGTTATACGTGCAATTACACTTCGATATTTTCAGCCAGAGAACAAATAATTCAAGCAGGTACAGACCATGTTTGTAGTCCTTGTACACCATGTTGCATTTTGTGTTTTTTGGTTCTTGCATCATTTAGTGTTTATAATCTGAACTACTTTGGATCATTAGCTGGTTTTCAAAGTGCATGTACCTTCACATTTCTCAAGTTATGTTGATTTCCGGAGTGCAAGTGCCTTCGTATATTTTAAGTTAAATGTTTGCCCCTGGTAACTTGAATTTGTGGATCAGCCACTGCACACAAATCATACACGAATGCCAGTACGAATTAAATGAAATGAAGGGACTTACGCTAACTCGTTGTACAGGCTCACTGCAGCTCTGCTTGCGCTTGGGATGTTCCATGTACAAGTCCATGTTAACACTTGCTTGGATGTGCAGGCCTTGTGCTCCTTGCATCCCCCTCTGCGTTTTTGACATGGTGAATGGTTGATCAAATAATAGGAATCGACCTTGATGTTGTACTGGAGGACAGATACTTACAAGGTTATACGGGTGTGCAGGATGTGTACCAGATCCCGTAGCGCCGTCATGCTTCGATAAAATATGGATTTGCTTGTTTCAGATGATATCTCCAGAAGAAATAAGAGTTAAGGTCAGAGTTGCATAGGTGTGTAAGCTAAGAGAGAAGTGAAAGGATATCCAAACATCGTCGGAACAGTGCACAAGGGAGTGATGTGTGGATACCTAGTTCGGGCCGGCGTTTGGGCATGCTCGCCTAGCTAGAGTGCGGGTCACTTCAGAGCCATTGAGGGTGATGCACTGGCGTTGGCTGCCCGCGCACGGATGGAGATCTTGAGTGGCAGTGGAGTGCTACGATGCGGTGGACGAGACCGTTGGTGAAGCCCCAATGGCCTAGGGGGTGGGAGGTGCGACGATGTGCTCGGTGAAGTAGCCCCTGTGAGCTGGGAGACGGCGTTGGTGAAGCGCACCTGATGCGGTGGAACTCGGTGTCTGTGAGGCACGTCGGTTGCGGCGGCCGATGTTGTCGGTGGACCACCCCATGCGGTGGACGAGGGCGTAGATGAGGTAGCTCTGGTGCGGTGGTGAAGCGCGACCGTCGTCTTCGTCGTCGTCGTCCGTCACAGAGGTGGGGAACGGTGGGGAAAGAGACGAGACGAGGGGCGATTCGAGGGTTGGCGGCGAATTAGGGATTTGAGCAATCTGGCGCGGAAGGGGACGGTGGAGAAGAGAGATTTTGCAGGGCTAGAATTGGGGCCGCCAGATATTTCAATCCGAAACGTGGAAGCGCGAACTTATATTGTCGTCGTCCTTTTTGGGGGGGTGGGTGGCTGGGTGCTACGCGTCCGTCCGACACACGCGACCACCCCGACAGGACTATGCTTCGGTGCCTTAAGGCACTTGCCTTTGTGTCCATGACATATGGGCCCAACAGGTGCCTGGCCCACATGTCTGTGACCCAAAGGCAGTTGCCTTTAAGTAACCGAAGCAGCGTCCACCCCGACATGACCCTGGTTTGCCTGGTGCGCCTACATTTGAGAATGCAAACGAATCTTCTTTCATTTGCAAACGAATCTATATGTATTACCATGACCGTGTTTTCCTTGCAATAATTAGTCATTCGAAACGAGATACTCCATCCGTTCACTTTTGTAAGTCGTTTCAAACAACTTAAAATGAATTGTTTTGCACATTGTCTGAAATGTCTTCAAGGTCTTATAAAAGTGAACAGAGGAAGTACTATAAATTAATTAATGAGGAGTTATTTGAAAAAAAATCGAAACGGTACCCACGCTAACATGGATTAGAGTGTGTGTCACATAATTAGTTATTTGAATTAGAGTGTGTGTCACATAGTTAGTTATTTGAATTAGAGTGTGTGTCACGTAGAGATCTCCAATTCTAACGTGGATTTTGCATTTCACTGTATCCATGCTACTTGTTTAATACAAATTCATATGTATATGATGAACACCATGGTAGTGAGAAAACTTTTGGATGGATTCAAACATATGACCTACAAAATAGCACAACAAACTGAGTCAATGTCAACTTTTTGAAACTTAGTATGGCACAAATTCGAAATAATTACCCGTATGCCAGGTCCTCGGTTCAAATCTTACAATGTACACCTAATTGAAACATCGATATTAAGTTTCGTACTATGTACATTCAAATGTTGTTTTAGCCCCCCCCCAGCACAAACGCTACATACTTCCTGTATCGGTCAATCTTCCTCTCCTAACCACCTTAGGAAGCTATCGGTTTCCAACGCACGTTCATTCTTTCTCTCCATGTTTCGATCTCTAAGTCTCTCAACTACACAACCCCCTTTTTCCACTCTGTTACCAAATGTATTTACCTCACACACCCGCCATTGCACCCCATGTCGAGCTCTCTCTCTCCCCCCGTCTCCCTCTCACCCACTCGTGCTAAATACATGCATTGCCTATCTAGCCCCAACCTCTCATGCATGCGCACGCACGCACGTTGTATATCTAGGTCACTCCCTCGAGACTGTCTCACTCTTTCTTCTGCACGGCGGGCCACACTCGCTCAATCTCGCTCTCTTTATCTGAGTCTCGTTTAACCTCGTTTTCTTTCACACACAAATGATATATCTCCTTGTTCGGGCCTCGATCGACGCACTCTATACTCTCTCATGCAGATTGTCTATCTAGGTCAATCCATCCAAGCCGCCACCACTCTTTCGACCTCATGGTGGGCCACGCTCACTCAATCCCTCTCTCTCTCTCTGTATGTCTCGATTGACCTCGCTCTTTCTCGGACAAAAATGATATATCACCATGTTTGAGCCCAATTCGACCTATTCACATTGTATACTCTCTCACACACATCGTCTATCTAGGTCACTCTCTCCAACCCGTCTCACTCTTTCGATCGCTCGGCGACCCTATGTGATCGGTTGACCTTGCTTCCTCCCACGCACACAATATATCTACACGTCTGTGACTGGATCATCTCTCAAGCTCTATCTTACAGCCCTCACCCTTGCCAAAAAGCTCAATCGGACAATATCTCTCCAAAGCATATATATTTGTTCAATGAATGTCGGACCACACTCACTTTGTCTCTCTATCTATATATCTCTCCAGAGCATATATATCACACTGTATCTTCCACGCGTTGAAGCTACTACCTCTCCATCCCTTGCAAAGCCGGAGCTATTTACATTGCAAGGGGAACTCCAACCTTGGATTAATTTGTGTAGGCATTTATTCTGGTCGGTTTAGATTATATTTTCGTAGAATTCGGCCCACAACTACTCCAATCACCGTAGCGGGTAATTAAGCTGCGGGGAGCACCTAATATGAGCACCGGGGAGCCGTTGGATCGAAGATGCAGCGGCACACACGAAGCCTGAATGTTTTATTTGCAAAAAAACCTTTGGAGAGTTTGGAAATTGCGCATAATTACAAAGACTACTCCCAAGCCATTGGATCTCACTTCCAACTGTGTAAAAACTCGTATCACCATAGTATCTAAGCTGCGGGGTGGATGTGATATTCTATGCCGCTGTCATTTTTGTTCGTAAACCTGCAAAAAACGTGTAACTCGTGCCATTACTTCTCTAACCGCGCAAAGTGTTTGTTCAAAAAAACCATCCTACACTGAAATATCGAAACAACACACGGGGGTCCCACTTGTCATTAATCAAATTTGGACCTAAAACTAACAAATCTGAAAGACGAGATTCGAACTGGCAACCTGGACTACAAAGCATAAGTCGATAGCCTAAAAAAATGAACGGCTGTTGGCTTTGTCCCATAACTTGATTTTATACAGTACTTGCGTTAGGTAGAGTAGAGGGAGTGCCTCGTCAACACGTGCATGACCGTTATCTCACTTACTGGTGGGTCCCAGGTCTGCGATCTCAATCTCTCTTCTCTCCATCGTCTAACCTTTGCACGGGCACACATGAAGAGCGGCGCTAGCTTGCCGTGGTGTTATTACTACTAAAAAACTTGGAAAATAGAAGAATCGCCTAGAACAAGAGACGGTGTGGCTGGTCAAGACAGAGCTAACCACATCTATCCTCTGTGCCACGTTTCCATGAGGAAGCTGTGTGGCTAGTGGGGTGTTTTCAACTGACTGGCTGGGCCTGAGGTCGAACCATAGGTACTACGTCTGATACAGTATAATTTTACACGCACATTTTTCCTCCGTGCCGAGACGTGGCACACCCTACCGCGTGGTTTCGGGGTCCTCCCGGGTGGTGCACGCATATATTCTTCCTGACGTGGGACGCCCTACCGCACGTTTTCTGGGTTCTCCTCGGTCGTAGCGCCGAAGCAACTAAATGAGTCGTTAAATCACGAAAGACCACCTTTCTCGCCGAGTACATCAATGAAGCATAGTGGCTAGCTAGTTGGGCTAGTTCGACCGATTAGCGAGGCCGCCGCCACATTTGTTTTTTCACCGCTTTTTTTATCTACTTGCCGGCAGGTAAATTTAAATATCCACCACGGCATTGGCCAACGGATCTCTGTCTATTCTCTAATTCACCCGATCCGATAGTACCCATTTTTGGAACGTCCAGTGCCAAAGTCACTGAATGGGTAAGTCTAGGTGCGGCAGGATTTTTAATTTTTTGATTGACGAGAGCAGGCGCGACAGGATTTTTAATTTTTTGATTGATGGGAGCAGGCGCGGCAGCAATTAGTCACGATGACTCCGCCTGTACCCACTGCTCACTGATGTGAGAAGTCGTCGACTAGTGTTTTACCATGGTGAAAACCAAAAGATTCCCCGCTACCCCCGCCTTCCCGTAGATTGCATTGCCTTTCAGCCGTTTCGCCCCCTTTGCTTACTCTCCCCATTGCTTCTACCTGGTGCCATGGCGGTGCAGCAGATCACGGAGTCCGAGGTGAGGCTCCTGACACAGGAGCTCCATGCCAAGGATGCGGAGCTCAGGGCCAAGGACGTGGAGCTCTGTGAGCTCAAGGAGGAGAGGACTGCCACGCTCCTCCGTTATGTGCGGGAGTTCACGGAGCTTCAAAAGCGGCAGGCGTCCACCACAAAGATGCTCGAGGCGTCGGCGGCGTTGCTGCAGAAAGCAGGAGATACGATAGGCCGTCAAGGGAGCCGGCTGGAGCGCGAGTGGGCCGATCGTGACGAGGTCCAGGATCGCCTCAGCCACTTGGTGAACCAAGTTGCCATGCACGTGTTGCGGCTGCGCGATGCCTATCGTCGTGCCAGCGCGACGATGCCGGCCGTCGGGCTAAACCCGTTCGACCACCCAGTCGACTTCAACGAGCTGCGGCTTCCTGACCTGGTCTCCTTCTTCACCTATATCTCCGAGGAGCTGAGCCGTCTCCGCGCGATGGTGGGGGCTGAGCTGGACAAGGAGGGGTTGTGGGCTACCATCGCCGTTGCCGGGCGAATCCTTTTAGGGCTCCGTCACCAGAATCCATTCGTGCCATTGGACGCGGTCTTTGATGAGCTGGCTCCCGTCGACCGGGAGTGGGAGCGGGATTTGCGGGTGGTTGCACCCTGCATCACCAACGTCATGCGCCTCGAGAAGCAGAGGGACTTCGGTGGTGTTTAGGCGCCCTCTGCATGGGAATGTCCATTTCTCGGCGCAACATGATAGTTGGATCAAACTTAGACGGTGCAGATCAGTCACTGTAGCACAAAGCGTGTGGGTGTGTTTGGTTGCATTCTCATCTCAATATAGTTGTTTCCTCTTCATGTATTTTTGTCAACCTACTAGTGTGGACTCATGCACCCTTCATGCACTCTGCCAAACACCCAAAAGTGGGTCGAGAAGGGAACTTTTGCTCCCATCCCGTGAACCCTTCATACACCCTGCCTAACACTATTCGTGCTTCATATGGTTCATGTTTCGTGGAGTACTGTAGCACCGTACTCTCCGTGCGTTGTGGACCTAGATCTGTTAACATTGATCTCACCGTTCATTCTCGACCGGATAGTCGAAAAAGCGGTACTATGTTACATATAGGAGTAGTTGACATGTGCACAACATCATTTGTTATCGTCATATCTTACTACACTAGCAACAAGATTGTGTAGTACTGACGTATGAACCACTGCACATGCCTAGTAGTAGGAGCATTGTGTATGTTCAAGTGGCTGCCATGTTTCGCACTCCTCCGTTGTAAGAGTGGAAACACTTGCTGTAATCATTTTTTTCTTCTGAAAAACAGTGGACACGCTCTACCATGTGGATCCTCCTCCAGCCATGCACTAAATTACTCACTTTCGCCGACGTGTGGGAAAGCCAGCATCGAGGTCCACCAGCCATGCACTAAATTACTCCGTAGTAGAGTGACGGTAGACTACCCTGATCTAAGCGCCGCAGTAATGCCCAATGAGCCATCAAATCACAAAACCCCCTCCTTTCCAGCAGTAAGTTGGACGGACGAATCAACCATCATTTCACTCTTCTCTCTCAGCTTCCTCTCTACCCAACCCGCGCTTCTGCCTCATCTTGTTCCTCATTTCTTCAAGAAAACTCCGACCTGCTTCTGCCATTGTTCTTCTCTCCCAAAGAAGGAAAGGTGAGCGCATCAATGGTGTTGATTCTGGCCAAGGCCCGGTCTTGCAACCCCGAGACTGATCCTATAACCCCCTCTCTTTTCTTCTTTTGGGTTTGTGATTATGGTTTCTTTTCTTTTATTTCTATTTGATAGTTTCTTGATGGACGCTGGAGCACCGGCCGAAGTGATGTCTATGGCTCCGGCCAAAACCATCGAGGCTCATGGTACGAAGAAGCGCAAGCATCCCACCGAGACTACCGCAGACCAGCTCAAAGCCATCACCCTGTCCAAGGCCCCCTCTCCGGGATCCCTCATTAAGCAAGTCCAGGTAATATCTCTTCTTGACGATCTTTTTCTCGATCTTGATCGTGTTTTTTCATCTAACACGCAGTATAGTACTAGTAGTACAACTTTCTGGGTGATCTTGCATGTGATTTTTGTGTGCCAAATGATGGTTCTAAATTCCTCTTTTGACCAAAACATGCAAGAGGTTGACACTGATTTCTTATAGATTACTTTCAACTACTCCCTCTCCCAAATTTCTTGTCTTAGATTTGTCTAGATACGGACGTATCTAATACTAAAATGTGACTTGATACATCCGTATCTAGACAAATCTAAGACAAGAATTTTGGGATGGAGGGAGTACTTTATGAACATCAATGCTACCTTTTAAGAGGGTATATTTGCCTCAGTAACTTGTGTTATGGATATTGCATGTAATCCCTCTGCTCTCATGCCTTTGAAGACATGTTCTAGTGTCTTTGTTCACTCATTTCTATGCGTATATGTATTCATGTATGGAGTATAATATCGAAAATCATCTTATATTTCTGAACGGAGGTAGTAATAAAATATGGTTTTTGTTTGAATTAGAACCAGGTCTGCAGTGGAGATGAAGTTCCCAAAGTCATGCGTGTGAACTGGAAGACCTGATGATGAGTTCTACTGCTGAACTATCCAGCTGCCGTGTCCTTGTCGCCACGTGTCCTGAACTAGTGTTTTCCTGTAGCATTGTTATCAGGCGTGTTCTCGAGGCTGTACTTGACCAGAATAATTTCCTGGTTGTGCCTTCGATTACGAAGGGTGTGGTTCTTGTAAAGCTTCCCAACAAATCTGATGCGGCATGTCTTCATCATCATGTTTATGAGTGGAAAGACCACTCTGTTAGGTTCTCCAAGGTTGACAAGATGGTGATGGTGCATGTAGACATCTCACACGAAGTCCATGGCCTAGTCCGTTATGTGGGGTTCATCCCGTAGGTCAGTGGCAAAAAATAGTCTGCAGAGTTTAGTTAGTGCAACTTTGCTTGTCTGTAGTAAGTACTATTGTTCAGTACTTGATTTGTGTTTGTGAACCCTGTATTGTTTATTAGTACTGCCGCTTTTGGTGTGTGGTCAGTCCTGAGAACGGTCTATGTTAATGTCTGTCCACTCAATTCAGTCTGTATATTTTGAAGTATCCATATCATATTTTTTGTGAGGACGGTCTATCAATTATGGTTACACTCCAATATCTGTATGCATTGCAGGGTTTATCGCACCCACCAGGATTTCCAGCCCCATGGATGTTCGGTCCATATGATTTGTCACGACCTTTGGACTGTCCTGCTTGTGGGAGTAGGCGGGGCCCCTGCATGCCACGCGTAGTTGGACGATCAATCTTCCGTTTAGTACTTCAACATAGTGATTTCCTGGTAAGGATTCACTTGTGTCACGTCAAGTAAATCTTATTGATTTACTGTCTAAATCTTATTGATTTAATGTCATGTTTTCTTTCTTTTCCTGCAATTTTACTATGCAGGTTTTGCCATGTGACATTCATCACAAAATAAACCGTTTGGTTTGCTCTACGATGGCTATTTTTGTAGGTTTCACTTCTTATGTCGTGTCAGTAATGAAGGCACCGTCCATCACTTATATTACTGGAAAAAATTGGATCAGTCTATTGTCTGAGTACAAGATGAATCCCTATGATGAACTACAGTTTGTTTAACAAAAATGCCACAATTAGTCCTTCTCGCGTTTAAAAGAAATGAAGAAAAAGACTGGATCACGGTCACGGATCCTAGATAGTTAGAAAGCTAATCATAGCAGACCAGACACGATTGTCGCTGTCTCGCACAGATCAAGCACCGGCAGTTTCTCTAGCACTGATAGCGGCAGCAGCTTAGTCTGATCCAGCTGAGGATTGGGCACCGACCGCGTCAGCGGATCAGTCTGATCTACCGGAGGATCAGGCATCGACACCGGCACCAGTTCTACAAGGAGCACCATCTCCGGCAGCAGCAGCGGCTTCGGCACCTGCACCAACACTTGCACTTGCATCTGCTCCGGCCTGTGCAGTTGCACCGGCAACAGACTGGGCTGCAGTTCACACTTCATATACCAAAGTCCTTACAAAAACTGACATGTCCACCTTCTTGGTAAGCATTGGCCGCCCAAATGCTTCGTTCTTTTTCTTTCCATGTTGTTTCACATGATTCACTATGTTGATCTAACTATTTGGGTATGTCTTCTTATTTGCAAACAGATAATTTCTAGAGCAACGAGGGAGTCGTTCAACAATCCGGGCTACCGCGGCCAAGTTTCTCTTACCATGCGCAGCCTTGGTGTGAATGAACCTGCTCAATATACCATAAGTACAAAGGATGGTCGCATGATGATTGATGCTAAAGGATGGTCAACGTTCAAATCTAAATCATATCTTGCGGTAGGGGATGATGTCAAAATCGAACTTTCTCGGCAAGGAGAGCTGGTCCAAATCAACTTTGAAATTCTTCAGTAGCAGCACGCAACTGCCGAACTGATCTATCCTCCGAGAGATTTTGATGTAATAATCTAGCATGGTGAAACAAGTGTCATGTGTGTATAAGTAGTACGACAGTATTATTTATCACATGGTATATCGTTGATAGAATTGCAACTCTGATTGCTGGTTAGGAACTGTCGTTCGATTTCATTCCAACAACTGCCGTGCTTTACTCAATTTTGTGTATTCGCCTTGTGACAGCATCTAAAACCAGCGCCGTACCGATCGCTTGCAATATGAAAAGCGCTGACGTAGAACACATGGGCCCCCAAACATGCAGGGTCGGCCTGCGGCCCAAAGTCCAGAACCGTGAGCCTATCTGAGTATTATATTCTCAGCTGAACCCCCATAATGCCCGTGCGTTGTAGAGGGAGTATATTTCTCGGCAAGGTGAGCCTGTGATATAAAATATTTGTATATTTCTTTACAGAGGGAGTATCTCTCTGTCAAAAAATATATTTATGTGTAACTAGTTACGCCTGTCTTTCTACTTCCTTTCGCTGATATGTGGGGTAACCAGCAATGGGATCCACGTGCCATATGCACAAATTAGAGTGCACAACTTCACGGTAGACACACCCCGGTCGTAGCGCCGCAGTAATGCCCAATGAGCTGTCAAATCACAACCCCCCCTTTCCAGCTTTAGCAGTAAGCTGGACGGACAAAGCGACAATATTTCACTGGGCCTGAATCCCCTTCTCCCCCGTCTGCTTGTTCAGAGAAAACCCCCTCTCGGCGATTGCATAGGGTTTTCTCATGGAGAACCAGGTACGAATTCTTCATCCATCCCCGATAAACCCAAGTCCCTTGGTCGCAGGTAATCCTAGGATGGCAGCCGCCGCCGTTGATGCATTTTTCTTCCTACTGAATCTAGTATGTTTCAACTGCAGTGCCCAAAGTGCGAGTACCCTACAGGTTTCTGCGCCCTCGGTGAGACGCCACACTTGTTCCTTCTCATCCTAACACAGCATTTTGAAACGCGCACAGTATGTTCCTAGAATCCTCTTTTCTATCCGGGAGGGTGGGGGTTTTTTGAGCATGCTGTGTTCTCGTATTATTTTTCCTGCAGTGTATTATTTGCTCTGCCAGAACACATGTACTCAAGATGCTCGGCCTTGCCATAACTGAATACACTAGTTTAATGGTCACAGTGAAGACAAGCCATGGATATAAGTTCCAAGTTGGGTTCATGAAACAAGAAGATCGCTGCTTTTTATGGCCGAACTTGGATAAACTTTCTCAAGTGTTACGGACTAAAAGTTGGCGCACGAATGTTGATGGAAATAGCAGAACCTGGTCTCATCTTCACTGCGATCTTCCACCCCGACTTCGTTCCAATTGTTCATCCATGTTAGTTTTGCATCTGGTTCTTGCTTGTTGCCTTGATTACTTCTTAATCCACCTATTCTGTCTAACTAATCACAATTTAACTTTAGAAGTAGCAACGAATCTCTCACGAACATGCTACTCCTAACTAATATTTTCTTATATTTGGTGGCACGTGTAGGTTTTTTCAGAGTTAAGCAGTCTGCTCGTTTGTTCCTCTGTAATAACTCGGCTGTTACTAATGGCACTGAAGTTGACTGGATCGACATCCACAAGTTCCTACACTTTATTGATCGTCTTGAGGTCCTTGTGGGGTGTTTCAATGGTGGAAGGCCACGTGAGATATGTGTGCCACTGCTGCACTCGTTGAATAGGTCCAACTGTGTCAAGAAACTTATGGTACGACCTGTTTTCTGTTATATATGTTGTTCATAAACTATTGCTTATACACAGTTTTACAGCTGTGATCTTCTTGAAACAGGAACTGCTGAGTTCTATTGTTCCTATACACATGCCTGACCATGGTCGGGTCAGACTTGCGCTTGGTCACAACATGATGTTTATGTCGACCTACTCAATTCCCCTTGGAGGTGAAAAGATACTTATTCATGGGTGGTCTCAAATAATGAAGGCCCGTCCATCTTGGAGAATAGGACAGAAGATTATGTTCATGCTTTTCCAAGGCTCTAAAGCAAATATCATGTTTATTGACCATGTTGCGAGATGAAGCAGCTTTCAAAAGGTTGTGGATGCGCGGGGTGGCGCCTGGGCCTTGTCCTGGGGCTTGGCGGCCTCACCCTTGGTTAACTCTAGGCAAAGTAGCACTATTCGAGGCGTGCTTTGTACGGTTGAACCTGTATAAGTACTCATACTGCTTTCAGCTTTGGTTGTTAAGTGCCCCTGCTGGTTTCAGTTAAGGTTGTTAAGTACTCCTGCTGCTTTTATAGTCTGTCGTGTTTCTTCAGTCCTCTCTTCCTCCAGCCGCCAAAACCAAACCAGTGCCGGCGGGGCCGCCTGCTTCCACCTCCCATGGCTGGCTGCGCCTCAGCGCACGCATCGCCGCCCCACCGTCTCCTAAATTGTTAACGCCGACGTCCTCCGCGCGCTTTGGTGCGCTCGCCGCGGCGCCGCCCTCTCGCATTGTCAACATGGTCAACAAACAACAAGAATCGGCAGAAGTACGTGGAGAGGATGACAGTAGGGGCCCACCACGTCAGCATATGGGAAAATAAAATGCTTCCTCCTAGTGTTTTCCTGACATCTGGGATCCACGACATTGTGAGCGTATAGTCAATAGACAAGAGAACAACACAAGATCGGCTGACACCTGGGACGTAGCTACTCGAGCAGTATTTTTTTTGTTTGGTATTGTTGAGACGGAGCAGGGTTTGAACAGGGTTGTGGCCCGTCTAGCCCAGGCTTATATTTTATGTTCACCATGTGACTAGCCCAGCTATTTTTTCTTTGTGAAAATGAGCCCAGTTTATTTTTTCTAAAGAATACCCAATCCAGGCCTACTTATTTTTCTACGCCCTGATGGGCTGCAGCTCTTTCAAGACGCCTGCAAATCTTGAAAGCAATATGAAATGGGTTGTAAATATAAAAACAGATGACAAATTGGCAATTACTTTATAATTTCTGAATTTTATTACATTTTCAGATTCCTATTTCACTCGGCATTAACCTAATTTAAATATATCTTCAAAGTACTTTAAATCTAGCTGGACATTTCGGTATTAAAAATAGTTTGGAACCCACAGAAATATGCGAAATTGGCCCTGGCCGACCAAAAAAATGACTGCACTAAATTGCATAAGAAGTTGCCATGAGCTATATATAAATTATCAAAAAAAGAGGGAGTGGTCTGACTTGTGGGCCTGTTTAGTTGACGTGTATGCAAGATTTTTTTAGTTATTATATACGTCAACAAACGATTCTAGCAGACGTAACCGTTGGATGTCAATCCAATGACCGTCGTGTTTCTTCAATCTCTGATCTTCTTGCTCCAGCCGCCAAAGCAGCGCCGACGGGACCGCCTACTCCCGCCTCCCGTGACCGGCTGTGCTGCCGCGCAGGCCTCGGCGCCCCCTACTACTCCCACCGCTGGCCAGGGCATCCCTCTACTCACCCACACCCCCTGTTATTCTACGGCGACGGCAGCCTCACACCGCAGCCGAACCGGTGAACGCTCGTACTCCTCTCCGCGTGGGCATCCACTGCCGCGTTTTCCCCGGCTCCGCGTCATCCCCTTCCTATGCCTCGCCGTCGTCCACCTCCGTGGTGCTCTCGGCGCGGCGTGGTCAATGTGGTCAACGACTGACTTCCATCGGAAGAGTACTGTACGTGGAGAGGCTGATAGCTGGGTCCACGGCAGCCGCAAAGGAAGTGCCTCCTTATTATGCGGAAAATAATTATTCCTCCACGTGATAGCGGGGACCCACCGGACAGGCCACCAGTATTTTGTGAAAAAAATCGTTTCCCCCTGACTGCTGGGACCCACCGGACGGGCCACCGTATTTCATGAAAAAAACATTCCCCCCGCTGTCAGCTCGGACCCACCGGAAGTGCCTCCTTATTACGCACAAAAAATGAATACTCCCCCGGCTAGCTGGGACCCACCTTGGTGGGAGGCTGACTTGTGGGCCTACTAAGTTGACGGGGACGAAGTGCTTTGTCAACTTAGTCAATATGAACGATTCTAGCTCCAGTGACCGTACGATGTCCATCCAACGGCCGTAGTGCTTCTTCAACCTCTGGTCTTCTTGCTCCAGCCGCCCAAAGTAGCGCTGATCGTGCCGCATGCTCCTGCCTCCCATGGCCAGCTGTGCTGCCGCGGAGGCCTCACCACCCCCTACTATTCCCACCGCTGGCCAGGCCTGCAGTGACGGCAGCCTCACACTGCAGCCGAACCAGTGAACTCTCGTACTCGTCTCCGCGGGCTTCCACTGCAGCGTCTTCCCCGGCTCCGCGTCGTCCCCTTCCTAGGCCTTGTCGTCGTCCATCGCCGTGGTGCTCTCGGCGCGGCGTGGTCAATGTGGCCAACGGCCGTCTTCCATCGGAAGAGTACTATGCATGGAGACACTGACAGTTGGGTCCACGGCCGTAGCAAGGAAGTGCCTCCTTATTACGCGCAAAATAATTATTCCTCCACCTGACAGCGGGGACCCACCGGACGGGCCACCGTATTTCGCAAAAAAAATGTTTGCCCCTAACTGCTGGGACCCACCAGCTACATCTTCGCACGCAAGGAAGTGCCTGACAGTCGGGACCCACCTGATCGAAGCGTACGTAGAGTTGTCATTCTGGTCGCGAACGTGTACGTACATATATACTGGACAATGTAGAGGCGCGCACGTGTCATAGTAGAGGCGTGCACATAGCATGTACACGTACGTATAGTGGTCGGGGTGCAAGAAAGAAAATACGGCCTCGTATGTGTACATACGGGCAGGGTCTCGAATGCCTACTCGCGCATACGTGCGGCCAGGTCTCGTGTACATGGCTGGGTCGGAACTGAGAAACAGCGTCGTCGTCGTGTTCATGGGGAGACAACTGAATGCGTCGTGTTCATGGGGAGGCAACGGAATGCGTCGTGTTCATCGGGAAGGCTTGGACGGAACAGGCGATGGAAACGAGGCCTGGCGTACCGCAGAATGGAGGAAACGGCCTTGTGTTCGACCGACCACGTTCGAAATGGGATCCTGTTCATCGGGAGGGGTCTGGCGTACCGCAAAACGGAGGAAACGGACCTCCTACGGTCGAAACGGGGGTCCTGTTGATCAGGAGGGATGTGGCGTACCGCAAAACGGACAAAACGGACTTGTGTTGGAGCGCTACGGTCGAAACGGGGGTCCTGTTCATCGGGAGGGGTGTGGCGTACCACAAAACGGGACTCCACGGGATACTGTTCATCTCCACCGTCGACCCCCTCCAGCCTCCACGAGCTATTGTTCATCCACCGTCGACCTCCTCCAGCCTCCACCTGCGACTGTTCATCCACGGGCTCCTGTTCATCCAGCCTCCACCGCGCGCTACTCCACCGGCTACTGTTCAACCAGCCCTCTCCACGGGCTCCTGTTCAACCACCCCTCCACGGGCTACTGTTCATCCTGCCCTCCACCGTCTACTGTTCATCCTTCCCTCCACGGGGTGGTCCTGTTCATCCAGCCCTCCACGGGGTCCTGTTCATCCAGCCCCAACCGGCTCGATCGATCGGGGTCCTGTTCATCCAGAAGCAACATCACGGGGTCCTGTTCATCCACCCCCATCGGGAACTGTTCATCCAACCCCCCCCCCCCCCCCCCGCAATGCTCACTGTTCATCCAGAGGCAGCATCGATCGGCTTCAGTTAGCAGCAGTAGCAAAGGAATCGCTCGATCGGGTTCAGTTAACAGCCATCGATCGATCTCTCGGGTTCAGTAACGCGTAGCCTGCAGTGCAATCGCTCGGGTTCAGTTAGATCCCGACGCCTCGCTCGGGTTTAGTTGGAGCTAACGCCTCGCACACACACGCGTACGTGTACGAGAGAAGCGCGCATCGCTCGGCCCCCGACCTCCCACCGTAACCGGGAACTCCCCGAAATTTTCCTCGCCCTCGCTTCTACCATGGTTTTTTCCGTCATGGACGGCCCAAAGAATGTCATGCAGCTGCGTCTCCGGCCCGCCCAGGACGAAAAGCCCATTTTCTGTCATGATTTTTTGTCATAGAACTAGGAGCCCACCACATCTATGATGATACCGGGTTTTGTCACAATTATCATCATAGAAGTGTCATATGTATGACAGAAAAAAATTCGTTCGGCCCAAAATGTCGGATGTGTCTTTTTTTTGTAGTGATGCAGTGAGCATCATGAAATTGGTGATGGAGGATGGTTGATGGTGACGATTTCCCTCGCCGGAGACCAAAACGGACTCTAGATCTACCCTCCCGAGGAAGAAACAGGAGGTGGCGGTGGCTCCGTATCGTAAAACGTGATGAATCCTTCTCTCTGATTTTTTTTCTCCCCAAACGTGAATATACGGAGTTGGAGTGGCATCTACTGCACATACTTGCTGATTATCCATCAAAATTATAAGGTCTCCATCATATCTACTTTTCCAAGCTCTTTTTTCCTTGTTTTGGACTCTAATTTGCATGATTTGAATGGAACTAACCCCGACTGACGCCGTTTTTAACAGAATTACCACGGTGTTATTTTTGTGCAGAAATAAAAGTTCTCAGAATGGCCTGAAACTTCACGGAGAATATTTTTGGAATATATAAAAAATATTGGTGAAAGAATCAACCAAGGGAGACCCACCACCTATCCACAAGGGTGGGGGTGCGCCCTGCCCCCTGGGCGTGCCCCTGGCTTGTGGGTCCCACGAAGCTCCACCGACCTCAACTCCAACTCCGTATATTCACGTTCGGGGAGAAAAAAAATCAGAGAGAAGGATTCATCGCGTTTTACGATATGGAGCCACCGCCACCTCCTGTTCTTCCTCGGGAGGGTAGATCTGGAGTCCGTTTTGGTCTCCAGAGAGGGGAAATCGTCGCCATCGTCACCATCAACCATCCTCCATCACCAATTTCATGATGCTCACCATCGTGTATGAGAAATTCCATCATAGACTTGCTGGACGGTGATGGGTTGGATGATATTTACCATGTAATTGAGTTAGTTTTGTTAGGGTTTGATCACTAATATCCACTATGTTCTAAGATTGATGTTGCTATAACTTTGCTATGCTTAATTCTTGTCACTAGGGCCCGAGTGCCATGATTTAAGATCTGAACCTATTATGTTTTCATGAATATATTTGTGTTCTTGATCCTATCTTGCAAGTTATAGTCACCTACTATGTGTTATGATCCGGCAACCCCGTAGTGACAATAGTCGGGACACTTCCCAGTGATGACCGTAGTTTGAGAAGTTCATGTATTCACTAAGTGCTAATGCTTTGGTCCAGTTCTCTATTAAAAGGAGGCCTTAATATCCCTTAGTTTCCTCTAGGACCCCGCTGCCACGGGAGGGTAGCACAAAAGATGTCATGCAAGTTCTTTTCCATAAGCATGTATGACTATATTAGGAATACATGCCTACATTATATTGATGAATTGGAGCTAGTTCCTTGTCACCCTATGTTATAAATGTTGCATGATGAATGCCATCCGACATAATTATCCATCATTGACCATTGCCTATGAGATTTTCACATATTGATCTTTGCTAAGTTACTTTTCCGTTGCCACTGTTACGATTGCTACAAAACTGCTACTGTTACTTTTGCCACCGTTACCATTACTTCCATACTACTTTGATACTAAATACTTTGCTGCAGATATTAAGTCTTTCAGGTGTGGTTGAATTGACAACTCGGCTGTTTATACTTGAGAATATTCTTTGGCTCCCCTTGTGTCGAATCAATAAATTTGGGTTGAATACTCTACCCTTGAAAACTGTTGCGATCCCCTATACTTGGGGGTTATCAAGACCTTTTTCTGGCGCCTTTTCCGTGGAGCATAGGTCTATTCTCTGAGTCACTTAGGATTTATATCCGTTGATCACTATGAAGAATATGAAAGATACCAAAACCAAGATCTATCCCTCAACTACGAGGGGAGGTAAGGAACTGCCATCTAGCTCTGCGCTTGATTCACCTTCTGTTTTGAGTAAACTTGCGACACCTACACCTGCTATTGATTCCGATATGTCACATGTTATCAATGATGCCACTTTATGCATGATGCTTATGTTGATACTACTTATTAGCTTGATAATACTGTGCCACTAGGTGAATTTCTTGATGAACAACTTTCTAGGGTTAGAGAGAATGAAATTACTGAAATTGATGATATTATTGAAAATTAAGATTATGATTCTCCCCCTAGATATGAATTGCCTATTGTACCTGAGGGTTATATTATGGATGAAGAAATTGCTAGAGACTTTTTTGCTTGCAATGATAGAGATGATCTTAAGAAACTGTTAGCTAAGCTAAAAGTAATGTCTTTGAATGCTAGAATGTGATATGATCCTAAGTTTGCTACTTCACCTATCTTTGTTACTAACAAGGATTATGAATTTTTTACCGATCCTGAGTTAATTACTTTGGTTGAATCTTATCCTTTCTATGGTCATGAATCTGAAACTGTTGTGGCACGTCTTACTAGATTGAATGATATAGCCACCCTATTTGCTCATGAGGAAAAGATTCGCTATTACAATATTCTTAAGTTGTTTCCTTTCCCGTTAAAGGGTGATGCTAATTATGGTTTAACTTTCTTGCTCCTGGTTGTGTGCGTAGTCCCCAGGATATGATTTATTACTTCTCTGAAAAATATTTCCCTGCTTATAAGAAACAAGTTGCTTTAAAGGAAATATTTAACTTTGTGCAAATTGAAGAAGAGAGTCTCCCACAAGCTTGGGGGAGGCTTCTCCAACTACTTAATGCTTTGTCTGATCATCCTCTCAAGAAAAATGAAATACTTGATATCTTTTATAATGGACTAACCGATGCTTCCAGATCCCACTTGGATAGTTGTGTTGGTTGTGTTTTTAGGGAATGAACTGTTGAGCAAGATGAATTGCTATTGAATAAATTTTTGAGTAATGATAATGATTGGAGACTTCCTGAACCAACTCCTAAGCCAACTCCAAAGAAGAGAGGTATTCTATTTCTCAGTCCTGAAGATATGCAAGAGACAAATATATCTATGAAAGAAAAAGGTATTAAAGCTGAAGATGTTAAGAATTTACCGCCCATTGAAGAAATACATGGTCTTGATAACCCGACATAGGTAGTAAAGGTAAAGTATCTCTATAGATTTGATGAAGGTGATATTCCTCGTAATAAGTCTGCTAGTCAATGCTTGGATGAGTTTGATAATTTTGTTGGTAGACAAGAGAACTTCAATGCTTATGTTAGTACACAATTGAAACATAATGCTCACATGCTTGACTTCTTGGGTGATTATATGAGTAGAACTATTAATGATCTTAAGCTTATTAGTAAACATGCTTCCATGGTTACAACTCAAGTAGAACAAGTCTTAAGGCACATGATGATTTTCTTAATGAGTTGAATAGTAATAACAATGATAATGTTGTTAGGCTTATGACTAGAGGTGGTAAAATGACACATGAACCTTTGTACCCTGAGGGCCACCCTAAGAGAGTTGAGCAAAATTCTCAGAGAGTCAATACTGATGCACCTAGTCCTAATAATAAAAAGAAAAATGAAACTGATAGGACTTTGCATGCTTCTAGTGAACATGTTAAAGATACACCTAAGAATCCTAATGATATTTCTATTTATGATGCTGGGACACAATCTGGTGATGAACATGAACCTAGTGATAATGTTAATAATGATATTCATGTTGATGCTCAACCTAGTCATGATAATGATGTAGAGATTGAACCTACTGTTGATCTTGATAACCCACAATCAAAGAATCAATGTTATGATAAGAGAGACTTTGTTGCTAGGAAACATGGTAAAGAAAGAGAACCATGGGTTCAGAAACCCATGCCCTTTCCTCCTAAGCCATCCAAGAAAAGGGATGATGAGGATTTTGAGCACTTTGCTGAAATGATTAGACCTATATTTTTGCGTATGTGTTTGACTGATATGCTAAAAATGGCTGCTTATGCTAAGTATATGAAAGATATTGTTACAAATAAAAGAAAGATACCGGAAGCTGAGATTTCCACCATGCTTGCTAATTATACTTTTAAGGGTGGAATACCAAAGAAATTTGGAGATCCAGGAGTACTAACTATACCATGTTCCATTAAAAGAAACTATGTTAAAACTACTTTATGTGATCTTGGGGAAGGTGTTAGTGGTATGCCTTTCTCTTTGTATCGTAGACTTGAACTGAATAAGTTGAAACCTACCGAAATCTCCTTGCAAATGGCTGACAAATCAACTGCTATACCCATCGGTATTTGTGAGGACGTGACTGTTGTGGTTGCAAACGTTACTATCTTGATGGACTTTGTTATTCTTGATATCCCCGAGGACGATAGTATGTCGATCATCCTTGGTATACCCTTTTTGAATACTGCAGGGACTGTTATTGATTGCAACAAAGGCAATGCCACTTTTCATATTAATGGTAATGAGCATACGGTACACTTTCCGAAGAAACAACCACATGTTCATAGTATCAATTCTATTGGAAAATTTTCAACTATTACTATTGGAGTTTAGAATTCCCTCTGCCTACTGTCAAAAAGAAAAATGATATTCTTATTGTTGGGGACATGCATATCCCCGTTGAGGTAACCTAGTGTTATTCTAAAATTCTCCGGTTTCATGTCATTCGGAAGAAGTTTGTTAATAAGACTTGATCAACCTTGTTAATGGATTCCTTTTGGTGAGCATGAGATGGATGAATTTAGAAAGCATAACTTTCTATACCTACTTTTTACTTTCTGTTAATTAGATTAAATAAAGCAAAATTAGTATTTTCTGTCTGTTTCTGAATTATCCATGCAATAAAAAATGTGCCAAAAATAAAAGTTCTCCAAATGCCCTGAAAATTTAGTATGATTTTTTATAGAATATTTTAGAACTTCTCGCACTGAACATGCATCAGGGGATGCACCAGTGGACCACCAGTGTTGAGGGCGTGCCCCTGCCTTGTGTGTCCCACGTGGGTCCCCTCCACTTATTCCAGTACCCATCCACTTCGTCTTCCTCCAGAAAAAATTATCCCTCAAACCCGTGTTCTTGCTCATCTTGCTGCCATTTTTGATCTCCTTGTGCAAAGCTCCATTTGCAAAACTGTTTGGGGGGATTGTTCTTTGGTTTTTGACTCCTTCAATGGTCCAATTAGTTTTTGTTCTATTGCTTTATTTATTGCAAATTTTTGCTGCTGTGGTGACCTTGTTCTTGAGCTTGCATGTCAAATTTATATGGTCCAAAGTAGTTTTGATGCATAATATAGCCTCTAGGAACTTGTAGGAGTAGTTGATAACAATTTTGTTGAGTTTGGTTCACTTTTATTTTGAGTAAATAAAAATTTCAGAAATTTTTCAAAGGAAAAAATGTCTAGGAAAATGTACCATGGTGGTTCTTCGAGGAAGCAAGGATCCGAGCCACTGCTAGAAAAAGGGCCTGTTGTCCCGGTTCGTAAGGGCCTTTAGTCCCGGATCCTGAACTGGGACTAAAGTGTCGGTACTAATGCCCTGTCCCTTTAGTCCCGGTTCAATCCAGAACCGGGACTGATGGGCCTCCACGTGGCCTGTGCGCGGAGCCCAGGCAGGAGACCCTTTGGTCCCGGTTGGTGACACCAACCGGGACCAATAGGCATCCACGTGTCAGCATTTCTGTGGCTGGGGTTTTTGTTTTTTTAAGGGGGGGGGGTTTGGGGGTTTTGGGGGGTTAATTTAGGTGTTTCATATATTGTGTTAGCTAGCTATAATTAATAGAGAGAAGTGTCCTCTCTTATGTCCGTGCTTGGTCGACGCTACGTACTATACATACGTATAGAGAGGACTAGACACGCTAGCTAGCTAGTAAGCAAACGAAGGAAACAGAAGATCGTCATGAACATATATGCATACAGAGAGAAGTGATATCGACCACCTCTCCTTCTCCGATAGATTGGTCGAACAACAAGTTCTCGTATATCTATCCGACACTACCGGCTACATATATACAATAATTATCTCTTACAAATATAATCATACGGACTCATGGTCCACATAGTATTCTCCGTCTTCAGCGATCACGTGGTCAAGAAAGAATGCCGCCAATTCCTCTTGAATTGCTCGCATGCGAGCTGGTGCTAGGAGTTCATCCCGCTTCTGAAACATCTAATTTGAAGAAGGGGGTCAATACATATATATATATGAATGAATGAAACTCAACACAAATGATGGTAATAAAATAAAATTGTGAATGTTCATCAGAGTACCCGCCCCGCTCACAGTTCGTGTGGCGGATGGACTCGCAGACGTAGTATCCACAGAAATCATTCCCTTGTTCCTGCCACAACCACTTTACAAGAAATAGAGGTCAATCAAACTGATAAGCAAGAATGCTAAATGGTATTGATGAAACTAGCGCTTGAATCACTAGAGATGCGCGGAACATGCTACTATAGTACTTACTTTCGGGTGTCTAAATTCCAGCTCCTTTGGCAGTCCCGGAACTTTTCTGGTGAATTTTCTCCAAACCCTGCTAGACAAAGAAAACAATTACTTGATATCAGGAAATGAACAAAGTTGCTGATATGGTGGATAATGATCGATTTAACTTACTTCTTGAGGATTTCAGTCATGTCCGCATACTCCTGGGGATCTTTTCGTTTAGAGTCCAAGACGGTTACTACTCCCTGCTCAAGCCTAATCTCTAGGAGAATATAGTGGAAACTGCACACACATGCATAACTCATCAATTACATTACTATAACCTGGACTAATATATAAGGGAAACCGAATATGCACAAGACAGTAACACTCACTTGAAGTTGTAAGGAAAGAGTATTATATATTTGTTTTCATTTTTTTGAATGATCGTAGCAAGTTGGCCTCGGTATCTTCGGGACGATGTTCAACCTCAGTTGCATCTATGAGATACGTGTTAACGAACCCAATATCACCGATTTGTCTTTTCTTCAATTCGGCGATCTTGAATCTGCATAATATAGTGAGGATAATTATAAATACATGCAATGAAAGAGATGAGCTATATAGAGAGACTTAATGACAGAAGTAGTAGTACTTACAGACAGTAGCAGGTGATCGTTGTTTTATCGAGGGCCAATTGATTGAAAAACTGATAGAACTCCTCAAATGGAATAGGCAACAGTTCAATTCCAATGAGGTCATGCTCTGGTTTAACTCTTGCATACAAAGTACTCCTCCCCCAGACTCTCTGCAGATTTTCAAGTACCAATCATGTAATCTTCGCATCATCATTGTTAAAGATTTTTCATCTTCGACAAGAGGCTTCCCGTACTAGTATCTGTGTATCTGCACCTCCATGGGATCATAATGTACATCGTCGGGCAGGTAATCGTCAACATTGCCATAACCAGGCACCATCCTCGGATCGACGATGTCGCTAGGCACCTTGAGCGGGGGGCACGATTGCTTCGCTTGTTCGCCGAGCTGGGCAATTTGTTTCCCAGCTGCTCGTCGTTCTTTCAGCCTTTGATCACTGACTGTACTTCCCGACCGCTCCGCTTCGGCCCATGTCTTTGCAATAATGCGCTCATAGTTGCCTTTCGGCGGAGACTTGGGTGGTTTTGCCAGGGCAGCCAGAGTGCGCTTCACTTTCACCGGATCTACCTTCTCCTCCGGAGGTGGATGTCTCTTTGCTTTCAACGCTTGAAACCAGTCATCCACTTCGGTTCGCGCGATCTTCGCGTTCTCCTCCGGGGTCCTCTCGTATGGTAACTTCTGTGGACTCTTCAGAGAAGGACCGAATCTGTATGTCCTCCCGCCTCTGGTTGTACTGCTAGACACCGGCCGAGAAGACGAAGCGGTTGTCTTCTTTACTTGCTTACGAGGCGGAGGAGAAGGACTACGACGTGCCGGAGCAGCTTCCGGAGCGGCGGCGGGTCTCTGCCGCCCTTGCTGACGAGGAGGAGAAGGAGGAGGCTGGCTACTCGGGCGCGCCGGCGCAGGCAGATTGCCGCCACGCGCCGGAGAAGGAGCCGGCCGAGGGCCCTGATCGTCACTCGCTGGAGGAGGAGGCAGTGGAGGAGGCGGAGTGCCCTGACTCGAAGGAGGAGCAGGAGGAGGCGGAGGCGTCCAGTTCGGAAGGTTGATGAGCTCCTTCCGCCATAGGCATGGAGTCTTCAGAGCAAACCCCAGCCGAGTCTCCCCTTCACCGGTAGGGTGGTCAAGATGGAGGTCCTCAAATCCCTCCGTTATTTCATCCACCATCACCCTAGCATATCCTTCTGGAATCGGCCGACAGTGAAAAGTTGCGCCGGGTTCAGTAGGATAAACAGAGCCAACAACCGCCTTGACCTTCAAATTCATCCATTGCGTCATAAGGTGGCAATTTTGAGACTCCGTGATAGCATCCACGGGATAGCTGGCCGGAGCCGTCAAGGCATGCTCCGGCTGAAGCAGCTCAGTGGAAGCCATGCTGCTTCTCCACTGAGATGGCGGGGTAGCTTCATGGGAAGCTTCGGCAGTACGTTTGTTGCGATTTGCTTCTCGTTCCTCTATCGCGTCTACCCTTGCTTGCAGCGCCTGCATTTGGGTCTGCTGCACTTTTTTCCTCCTCTCATGGGATTTGTAACCGCCTGCGTCCGAAAACCCAACCTTCCACGGAATGGATCCTGGCGTGCCTCGTGTCCATCCAGGGTGCTCAGGATTCCCGAGGGCCATTGTGAGCTCGTCGTTCTCTCTGTCTGGAAAGAACTTCCCTTGCTGCGCTGCTTCGATATACTGCTTAAGCTTCCTGACTGGTATGTCCATTTGATCGTTCGTTCAAATGCACTTCCCTGTTACAGGGTCCAAGGTTCCTCCAGCCCCGAAGAACCAAGTCCGGCAACGGTTTGGCC
The DNA here is from genome assembly GCF_003073215.2 of Triticum urartu. Lineage (NCBI taxonomy): Eukaryota > Viridiplantae > Streptophyta > Magnoliopsida > Poales > Poaceae > Triticum > Triticum urartu. The sequence continues at coordinate 585,159,843 of NC_053028.1, forward strand.
AGCTAATTGTCTCTGGTTCGATCCCTTTATCAACCAGATCATTCTCAGTCTTGGCCCACTTAGGCTGGGCTACGAGGTAGCCACCTGACCCCGTGCGATGGTGAAGCTTCTTCTTCGTAGCATTTTGCTTGTTTGTCGCCAACATCTTCTTACTCTTTTCCAATGTCTTGTGGGCCACAAATGCGGGCCAGTGATCTCTGATCTTCTCATATTTGCCCTTGAATTCTGGTGTCTCATTATTTTCGACAAACTTATTCAGCTCTTTCTTCCACCTCCTGAATAGTTCTTCCATCCTCTTAAGAGCAAAAGACTTGATTAATTGCTCTTTAACTGGGTTCTCTGGATTATCCTCTGGCGGTAGGGTGAAATTTGACTTCAGCTCAGTCCAAAGATCATTTTTCTGCATATCATTGACATAAGACACCTCAGGGTCTTCTGTAGCCGGCTTAAACCATTACTGGATGCTTATCAGGATCTTGTCCCTAACCAGAACCCCGCACTGAGCAACAAATGCGTTCTTTGTTCGGATGGGTTCAATCGGTTGGCCGTCGGGCGCGATTTCTATGATCTCAAACTTTTCATCCGAGCTCAACTTTTTCTTCGGGCCTCATCTCTTTACCGAAGTTGTGCTCAATCCGGAGGGCTAGAAAAAGAACAAAGACTTAATTAATATGTGTACATACCAAAACAATGAATGCATCAATCAGCTAGTCAGCACAGGCTTAACTAATATATATACCTGTCTGGACTCGGTTCGGTCACCGGAGCCGTCATCACGGTCTCCTTCTTGCACCGGCATTGGGTCACCGGAGCCGTCCTCATGTTCTTCTTCTTGCACCGGCATTAGGTCACCATAGCTAGCTTCTTCACCCTCTCCTTCCAGACCATCGGTGTTGTTGAGAAACAACGAGACGGCATCACTTCCTTCTGCGATTATGTCCCTCAACAACGCTTCTTTTGCTTCGTCTCGGGTGGTGTCCATAGTTTCTACAAATATTTACAACATGGCAATTATTATTCAAACATGACAGATGGATATATTAGTGCCAAACATAGAACTAGCTACCTAATCATAGTAAGGAATCATATATATTAATTAGTGGCCTCGACGCTGCTTCTCTAGGGTTTGGGGTGGCCTCGACAACGCTTCAAGGGTTTGGGGTGGCCTCGAGAATGCTTCAAGGAGGGGGTAATATCGACCCCCCCATGTGTTGAAGCTATCGGGAGGGGGTATATATCGACAACGACGACACTACATCTATATGTCCCTCGACGACCCTCGTTCCCGATAAAAAAAGAGGAAGAAGAAGAGAAAAAGAGGAGAAGAAAGAATAGAGGAGAAGAACTCCTCTATTCTTTCTTCTCCTCTTTTTTTTCTTCTGCCTCTTATTTTTTTATCCTCTTCTTCCTCTCATGTTCGAGAGGATCACCGAGGGGTCGGGAGGTTGCCTAGTGTCAAAGGATTCAACAAAACCATGTCTTCATCATTAGGCGAAAGTAACAGGTGCATGATGGTACGAAGCTCTCCAAAGTTATTTTGGAACGGAGTCCTAGATAGGATAATTCGCTTTTTGGTACAAAGTTCAGCAAGAACCTTCCAAATATCGTTATTTGGAAGGCCTTTGCTGAAATTTATACAAAAGGCAAATTATCCTATCCGGGACACCATGGCAAAATAACTTTGGAGGACTTCGTCATGCCCTGGTTACTTCCGGCTAATGATGAAGCCATGGATTTCTTCAATACTTTGACACTAGGAAATCTCTCTCTTGACCCCTCGGCGATCCTCGACCCCTCGAACCCTCGACGACCCTGGAACCCTCGACCCCTCGACGATCCTCTTCTTCCTCTCATGTTCGAGAGGATCTCCGAGGGGTCGGGAGGTTGCCTAGTATCAAAGGATTCAACAAAACCATGTCTTCATCATTAGGCGAAAGTAACAGGTGCATGATGGTACGAAGCTCTCCAAAGTTATTTTGGAACGGAGTCCTAGAGATAATTAGCTTTTTGGTACAAAGTTCAGCAAGAACCTTCCAAATATCGTTATTTGGAAGGCCTTTGCTAAAATTCATACAAAAAGGCAAATTATCCTATCCGGGACACCATTCCAAAATAACTTTGGAGGACTTCGTCATGCCCTGGTTACTTCCGGCTAATGATGAAGCCATGGATTTCTTCAATACTTTGACACTAGGAAACCTCTCTCGACCCCTCGGCGATCCTCGACCCCTCGAACCCTCGATGACCCTGGAACCCTCGACCCCTAGACGACCCTGGAACCCTCGACCCTCGATCCCTCGACCCTCTACCCTAGTTCCCGACCCTCGACCCCTCGGCGATCCTCGACACCCTCGTTCCCGATAAAAATTTAGAAGAAGAAGAAGAAGAAGAAGAAAGAGGAGAAGAAGAAAGGAATAGCTAGAGGAGAAGATCAAAGAAAAAAACAAGAAAAAAAAAGAGGAGAAGAAGAAAGGAATAGTGGAGAAGAAGAAGAAAATAGAATATATTCTATTTTCTCTTCTTCTCCACTATTACTTTCTTCTTCTCCTCTTCTTTTTCTTCTTTTTTCTTCTTCTTATTTATTTCTCCTCTTCTTCCTCTCCTCTTCTTCTTTCTTTCCTCTTCTTATTTTCTTTCTTTCCTATACTTCTTTTCCTTCCTTCTTAATATCACTTAGCAAATTTTGCAACGATAGAGAGGGGGTGCTCCCGTGGTCTAAAATCCGTCTATGCACGATAGAAAATTCTGAAAAAATACATCTATGATCACTCAACGTCCCCGCCTCTCTCATGAACAAAAAAATATGTGAATTAAAAAAACATCATGTTCTATGAACAAAAAAACATCATATTTCATCCACATTCGTGCATACATCATATATGTGATCATCTATGAAAAAAACATCATATTCTATAAAAAAATCATTACATATATATATATATAAACAAGCATATATATATATATATATATATAACAAGTATATATATGAAAAAAAATTGCAAAGGGAGGGCGCCGGCGGCTGGACCAAGCTGAGGAGGCGGGCAGGGGCGCAGGCGACAGCGAGGGCGGGCCGGGGCGGCGCGCGTCGGGGCAGGGGCGCGGGCGACGGCGACAGGGGCGGGCCGGGGCGGCGCGCGTCGGGGCAGGGGCGGGCGGCGACGGCGAGTCCGTGGCAGGGGCTCGGGGCGCGGGGCGGCGCGCGCGAGCAGGGGAGCTCGAGGCGACGGCGGGGGCGGCGAGGGCGCCGGCGCGGGGCGGGGCGGGGCAGGGGCAGGGCGACGACGAGGAGCGGGCGGCGATGGCGAGCACGGGGCAGGGGCACGGGGCGACGGCGACGGCGAGCACGGGCAGCCTGGCGCATCGGGGCAAATGGTCGATGAGAAACTGAAAATTTCCTAAGTCCTGCTTATATACACAGAGTATTGGTCCCGGTTCGTGGCACCAACCGGGACCAATGCCCCCCTTTAGTCCCGGTTGGTGCCACCAACCGGGACCAAAGGCCAATTTTCCAGCCCAAAGGGCGGGAAGCGGCGGCCTTTGGTCCCGGTTGGTGGCACCAACCGGGACTAAAGGGGGGCATTGGTCACGGTTGGTGCCACGAACCCGGGACCAATGCCCCCTTTAGTCCCGGTTGGTGCCACCAACCGGGACCAATGGCCTTGTGCTGCCCCGCGCCCAAAAGTTTAGTCCCACCTCGCTAGTTGAGAGGGCTCGGGAGTGGTTTATAAGCGCTGCTGCGCCCACCCTCCCGAGCTCCTCTCAACTGCAGGCTTTCGGGCCTAATCTGTCACTGCAATGCCTGTGGGCCTACTGGGCCTGCTGCGGGCCTGAATCCTGGCCCATGGTAGGGTTTCTAGTCGTATTCAGGCCGTGGTGGCCCAGTAGGTGGCATTTTTTTGTTTTTTTGTTGCTTTATTTATTTTTCTTTTGTTTTTTGCTTTATTTTTTAATTCTTTATGCTTTTAGTTTTAGAAAAATTATAAACTTTTTGTTAATGCCATTAGTTTTCAAATTTGAAAACACTTTTTTGTTTTTTTTTTTTCTTTGTTGCTTTATTTATTTTATTTTGTGATTAACTTTACTATAAAAATAGTTTTTTCCTGTTTTTTTGATTTGTTTTTTGATTATTTATTTTCTTTTGTTTTTTGCTTTAATTTTTAATTTTGTTTGCTTTTAGGTTAGCAAAATTATAAACTTTCTGTTAGTGCCATTAGTTTTAGAAAAATTATAATCTTTCTGTTAGTGCCATTAGTTTTCAAATTTGAAAACACTTTTTTTAGTTTTTTTGTTTTCTTTGTTGCTTTATTTATTTTATTTTGTGATTAACTTTACTATAAAAATAGTTTTTTCCTGATTTTTTGATTTATTTTTTGCATTATTTATTTTCTTTTGTTTTTTGCTTTAATTTTTAATTCTGTTTGCTTTTAGGTTAGCAAAATTATAAACTTTCTGTTAGTGCCATTAGTTTTAGAAAAATTATAAATTTTCTGTTAGTGCCATTAGTTTTCAAATTTGAAAACACTTTTTTAGTTTTTTTGTTTTCTTTGTTGCTTTATTTATTTTTTTTTGTGATTAACTTACTATAAAAATAGTTTTTTCTTTTTTTGATTTTTTTTGCATTATTTATTTCTTTTGTTTTTGCTTTAATTTTTAATTCTGTTTTGCTTTTAGGTTAGCAAAATTATAAACTTTCTGTTAGTGCCATTAGTTTTAGAAAAATTATAAACTTTCTGTTAGTGCCATTAGTTTTCAAATTTGAATAAGTTAAAATTTGAATTCTTTGAAAATTGTTTGAATCACAAGTTTGTGATTAACTTACTAAAAAATGAGAATAGATGCGCTTATAGAGAAAACTTGATGCACTTAGTGTACAAAATAGACAATCACTTTCAAATGAACTCTGAAAAAGTTGAAAGTTGGGATGGTATCATAATTTCACCCACATAGCATGTGCATGTACAAAACGGACAATGGTAGCATGTTCGTGTGTTACAAAGTTGGCATGGTATCATCATAATAGTTGCGGGAGAAAGTCTTCACTTTTTCTTCGCTTGTGTCATTTGCTTATTGCGCCGTAACCATGGATAATCTTCGTTGTTTATCAGGATGCTTGGGTCAGCCTTGACATTGAAGGGAGGAATTTCATGAAACTTTTCATAATCTTCAGACATGTCTGTCTTGCCGTCCACTCCCAGGATGTCCCTTTTTCCTGAAAGAACTATGTGGCGCTTTGGCTCATCGTATGATGTATCCCTTCCTTATGTTTTCTTTTTCTCGGTTTGGTAGACATGTCCTTCACATAGATAACCTGTGCCACATCATTGGCTAGGACGAATGGTTCGTCAGTGTACCCAAGATTTTTCAGATCCACTGTTGTCATTCCGTACTATGGGTCTACCTATACCCCGCCGCCTAACAGATTGGCCCATTTGCACTTAAACAAAGGGACCTTAAAATCAGGTCCGTAGTCAAGTTCCCATATGTCCACTATGTAACCATAATATGTGTCCTTTCCGCTCTCGGTTGCTGCATCAAAGCGTACACCATGTTTTGGTTGGTGCTCTTTTGATCTTGGGCGATCGTGTAAAATGTATTCCCATTTATCTCGTATCCTTTGTAAGTCAATACAGTCAAAGATGGTCCCCTGGACAACAAGTACAACTCATCACAAACAGTGTTGTCACCTCTGAGACGTGTTTCCAACCAATTGCTGAAAGTCCTGATGTGTTCACATGTAATCCAGTCGTCGCACTGCTCCGGGTGTTTGGAGCGCAGACTGTTCTTGTGTTCATCGACATACGGGGTCACCAAGGTAGAGTTCTGTAGAACTGTGTAGTGTGCTTGAGACCAAGAATATCCGTCCCTGCATATTATTGAGTCTCTTCCAAGAGTGCCTTTTCCAGTCAGTCTCCCCTCATACCGCGATTTAGGGAGACCTATCTTCTTAAGACCAGGAATGAAGTCAACACAAAACCCGATAACATCCTCTGTTTGATGGCCCATGGAGATGCTTCCTTCTGGCCTAGCACGGTTACGGACATATTTCTTTAGGACTCCCGTGAACCTCTCAAAGGGGAACATATTGTGTAGAAATACGGGCCCCAGGATGACAATCTCGTCGACTAGATGAACTAGGACGTGCGTCATGATATTGAAGAAGGATGGTGGGAACACCAGCTCGAAACTGACAAGACATTGCGCCACATCACTCCTTAGCCTTGGTATGATTTCTGGATCGATCACCTTCTGAGAGATTGCATTGAGGAATGCACATAGCTTCACAATGGCTAATCGGACGTTTTCCGGTAGAAGCCCCCTCAATGCAACCGGAAGTAGTTGCGTCATAATCACGTGGCAGTCATGAGACTTTAGGTTCTGAAACTTTTTCTCTGGCATATTTATTATTCCCTTTATATTCGACGAGAAGCCAGTCGTGACCTTTATACTGCTTCGAAGGCATGCCATATTTTTCGTGCAAACGTTGCAGGTCCTCCCATGCCTAAGGTGTATCTTTTGTCTTCCCATACACGCCCAAGAAGCCTAGCAGGTTCACGCAAAGGTTCTTCATCACGTGCATCACGTCGATTGAGGAGCGGACCTCTAGGTCTTTCCAGTAGGGTAGGTCCCAAAATATAGATTTCTTCTTCCACATGGGTGCGTGTCCCTCAGCGTCATTCGGAACAGCTAGTCCACCGGGACCCTTTCCAAAGATTATGTAGTGTAAATCATTGACCATAGCAAGCACGTGATCACCGGTGCGCATGGCGGGCTTCTTCCGATGATCTGCCTCGCCTTTGAAATGCTTGCCTTTCTTTCGACATTGATGGTTGGTCGGAAGAAATCGATGATGGCCCAGGTACACATTCTTCCTGCATTTGTCCAGGTATATACTTTCAGTGTCATCTAAACAGTGTGTGCATGTGTGGTATCCTTTGTTTGTCTGTCCTGAAAGGTTACTGAGAGCGGGCCAATCGTTGATGGTCATGAACAGCAACGCCTTAAGGTTAAATTCCTCCTGTCTGTGCTCATCCCACGTACGTACACCGTTTTCATTCCACAGCTGTAAAAGTTCTTCAACTAATGGCCTTAGGTACACATCAATTTCGTTGCCGGGTTGCTTAGGGCCTTGGATGAGAACTGGCATCATAATGAACTTCCGCTTCATGCACATCCAAGGAGGAAGGTTATGCATACATAGAGTCACGGGCCAGGTGCTGTGATTGCTGCTCTGCTCCCCAAAAGGATTAATGCCATCTGCGCTTAAAGAAAACCATACATTCCTTGGGTCCTTTGCAAACTCATCCCAGTACTTTCTCTCGATTTTTCTCCACTGCGACACGTCAGCGGGTGCTCTCAACTTCCCATCTTTCTTTCGGTTCTCACTGTGCCATCGCATCAAATTGGCATGCTCTTCATTTTTAAACAGACGTTTCAACCGTGGTATTATTGGAGCATACCACATCACCTTCGCAGGAACCCTCTTCCTGGGGGGCTCGCCGTCAACATCACCAGGGTCATCTCGTCTGATCTTATACCGCAATGCACCGCATACCGGGCATGCGTTCAGATCCTTGTATGCACCGCGGTAGAGGATGCAGTCATTAGGGCGTGCATGTATCTTCTCCACCTCCAATCCTAGAGGGTATACGACCTTCTTTGCTGCGTATGTACTGTCGGGAAATTCGTTATCCTTTGGAAGCTTCTTCTTCAATATTTTCAGTAGCTTCTCAAATCCTTTGTCAGCCACAGTATTCTCTGCCTTCCACTGCAGCAATTCCAGTACGGTACCGAGCTTTGTGTTGCCATCTTCGCAATGGGGGTATAACCATTTTTTGTGATCCTCTAACATGCGATCGAACTTCAGCTTCTCCTTTTGACTTTCGCATTGCGTCCTTGCATCGACAATGACCCGGCGGAGATCATCATCATCGGGCACATCGTCTGGTTCCTCTTGATCTTCAGCAGCTTCACCCGTTGCAGCATCATTGGGCACATCGTCTGGTTCCTCTTGATCTTCACCAGCTCCCCCCGTTGCAGCATCATCGTATTCAGGGGGCACATAGTTGTCATCGTAGTCTTCTTCTTCGCCGTCTTCCATCATAACCCCTATTTCTCCGTGCCTTGTCCAAACATTATAGTGTGGCATGAAACCCTTGTAAAGTAGGTGGGAGTGAAGGATTTTCCGGTTAGAGTAAGACCTCGTATTCCCACATTCAGTGCATGGACAACACATAAAACCATTCTGCTTGTTTGCCTCAGCCGCATCGAGAAACTCATGCACGCCCTTAATGTACTCGCGGGTGTGTCTGTCACCGTACATCCATTGCTGGTTCATCTGCGTGCATTATATATAATTAAGTGTCCAAATTAATAGAAGTTCATCATCACATTAAAACCAAAGTGCATACGTAGTTCTCATCTAACAACATATAGCTCTCCAGAGCATCTAATTAATTAAACCATACATTGAAACTATGTAAAACATTTCAATGCGAAAACAAATGCGATCATAATCGCAACCAAGGTAACAATTGATCCAACGGCGTAATCATACCAAGCCTCGGTATGAATGGCATATTTTCTAATCTTTCTAATCTTCAAGCGCATTGCATCCATCTTGATCTTGTGATCATCGACGACATCCGCAACATGCAACTCCAATATCATCTTCTCCTCCTCAATTTTTTTTTATTTTTTCCTTCAACAAATTGTTTTCTTCTTCAACTAAATTTAACCTCTCGACAATAGGGTTGGTTGGCATTTCCAATTCACATATATCCTAGATAAATAAAATCTATGTCACGTTGGTCGGCATAATTTTCATAAACAATAAATGAACCAATAGTTATAAAGATAATATACATACCACATCCGAATCATAGACAGGACGAGGGCCGACGGGGGCGGATACCAAAACCATCGCACTATATAAGATGCAATAATAAATGTAAGAAAATGATACAAGTATCTATCTAAACATACAAGTAAGAATATTTTTCCTTTCAGAAAGAAGATAAGAACAAGAGGCTCACCATGGTGGTGTCGGTGATGAGATCGGCGCGGGTGATCGACGGCAGTGAAGACGGGGATGGGGCGTGACGGACCGCTAAATCTAGACAAATCTCGAGGAAAATGGAGCTTGGAGGTCGAGCTTCAAGAGGAGAAAGCTTAAGTAGTGTGGCTCGGGCATTCCATCGAACACCTCATGTGCATAGGAGGTGAGCTAGAGCACCACAAAGCCCTCTCCCCCTCGGCCAGAGAAAAACAGAGCACTGGGGTGCACTGCTCGCGAGTGAGGGGTATATATAGGCACCTCATTGGTCCCGGTTGGTGACATGAGCCGGGACTAAAGGGGAGCCTTTGGTCCCGGTTCAAGCCACGAACTGGGATCAATGGTGGTGGGCCAGGAGCGAGGCCCATTGGTCCCGGTTCATCCCACCAACCGGGACCAAAAGGGCCAGATGAACCGGGACCAATGGCCCACGTGGCCCGGCCGGCCCCTGGGCTCACGAACCGGGACCAATGGCCACATTTGTCCCGGTTCTGGACTGAACCGGGACTAATGGGCTGACCCGGCCTGGACCAAAGCCCTGTTTTCTACTAGGGGCTCGCGATACGTGAGCCGGACCTTCAACCAGCAAGGGAAGCTCAGGTGCGGCCTTGTGAATGGTCGTCGGATGAATTCATGGTTCATGTTGGTTTCAAGGATGAGTTTGATGCATATGTACAAAATATTGGCCTTGAGGACTTCGTGCCAGATAAGTGCCGACAATACTACTACCTCACCGATTCCTTTGTGCGGAGGTTTGAATTTTCATCTAAGTGCAATACCCATACTGTTTTATTTGATCTTTATGATGAATCATATACCATGGACCTTGAGGATTTTAATACTGCCTGCAAAATCTCATAATGGGGCCTTCTTAGTGAGCGTCACAAAGCTGAATACAATGATTTCCTTGCTAGCATCACTGTGAGAGAAACTAAAAATATCACACAAGCTACCATAGAGAGCATTCACTTTCCTGCCATACATTATTTTGCTCTCTTTATAGGTAGATGAATAACGGTAAGCATGAGCATAGCCACCTTTGTGTTCCAGATCTTAGTGTCCTCAAGTGTGCGGTGTTAGGTAACAAGCGATATAACTTGGGGGCTATTATTGCGAGGAGGTTACACATTAATGCTAAAGATGGAGATTTATTAGGTGGAATTTATGAACCCGATTAGCTAACTATCTTGGAGTACCCATAAGAGGGAATGACATTGAGTCACCACCTGCTTTTCTTGATTATAATGCTATGGTACGCTACCAGTTTCTTGAGAGGAACGAACAATCCCTCCAGTATCGACTAATCTTTGACAGACGACGTGTTGTCCATATTACCCTTCTAATACGTCTCCAACGTATCTATAATTTTTTATTGTTCCATATTGTTATATTATCAATCTTGGATGTTTTATAATCATTTTATAGTCATTTTATATCATTTTTTGGTACTAACCTATTGACATAGTGCCAAGTGCCAATTGTTGTTTTCTGCATGTTTTTTACATCACAGGAAATCAATACCAAATGGAGTCCAAATGCAACGAAACTTTTCAAAGATTTTTGATGCACCATAAGACACCCAATGGTCCAAGGCAGCGCATGGGGTTCTCCGAGGGGAGCACAACCCACCAGGGCGCGCCCTGGTGTGTTGTGCCCAACTCGGGTGCCCCCGGACCGCATCTTTGCTCTATAAATACCCCAATATTCCATAAAACCTAGGGGAGTCGATGAAAATCAATTCCAGCTGCCGCAGAGTCTAGAACTGTAAGATTCCGGGCTCCGCAAAACCCTTAAGATTCAAACATAGGGGCATGACGAAGATCTCTCCCACTACACGTCTACCTAGCGCCTCGCTCTTCTCCTGGTGGTGGGAATGGAATGCAAACAAGCAACAAGTAGAGCACACAAGAGTTTACCCAGGTTCAGGCCACCTTGCGGTGTAAAACCCTACATCTTGCTTTAGTGGATTGGCCTCGCGAGGGCTCGAGTATGAATAAATATAGTGGTTTCCTGAGCTCAGGAGGCGAGCTCGAGAGGGGTGAGGAAGCGGATGTTCTTGCTCCTTTGCTATGCTAAGTCCCAATGGGTTGGTCCTCCTTTTTCTATGCTAGGAACCCTAGCTACTTATTTAGACGGCAAGGGTCCTCTTCCCCCGAAATGTTTAGGCGGGAAGGGAATCCCACAACGGCCATTTGAGCGGGAACACAAGGACGCTCCTATCCTGACAAAAGGTGGTCTTCGCCTGCAAAGAGGGCAGGCGGTGACGCGGTGGTGGGCTCGGCGATGACATCCTTCCTGTCATCCTTGCGGTCTTCGGTCTTGTTGCACCAAAGGGGAAACCTTTGTCTCGCCCCTCGGGAACCTGCGCTTGCGCGGTATCCTTTGCACCGATATGGAAACTGCGCCCGCTGGCATGGTTCGTCATGGCTTGCGTCACTGCCTCCTCCTGAGGCAGCCCTTTCCTTGAGATCTCCACCCTCCCGAAGCAGCCTAGCTGAGGCCACTCTTGGGAGAGGTCTTGGTTGCCCCTCTGGAGCAGCCTAGGTGAGGCCGCTCCCTGAGGAGGTCTTGGTCGTTCTCCTCGCGATGGCTGGCACGCTCGCGAGGGTCTTGAGCAGCTGGTCGATAGGCTGGGCCCTACCGGGCCATACCAGGACTGCGACGTGGGCCGCAGACAGGCAAGTCTGGGTACCCTGGTTCCCAGTACGCCGACAAGAACCACCACATCCAATCTAGACACCATCATGAAGGGGTTCACCACTTCCATTGGTGCCTCTCCGATGATGAGTGGGTAGTTCTTTGTAGACCTTCGGGTCCGTAGTTAGTAGCAAGATGTCTTCCTCTCTCTCATTTGATTCTCAATACAATGGTCTCTTGGAGATCCATATGATGTAACTATTTTTGTGGTGTGTTTGTTGGGATCGGATGAACTTTGAGTTTATGATCAGATCTATCTTTTTATATCCATGAAAGTTATTTGAGTTTCTTTGATCTCTTATATGCGTGATTGCTTATAGCCTCGTATTTCTTCTCTGATATTTGGTTTTTTGTCCAACTTTATCTATTTATCTTGCAATGGGAAGAGGTGCTTTGTAGTGGGTTCGATCTTACGGTGCTTGATCCCAGTGACAGAAGGGGAACCGACACGTATGTATCATTGCTACTAAGGATAAACGATGGGGTCTATCTCTACATAGATAGATCTTGTCTACATCATGTCATCGTTCTTATTGCATTACTCCATTTTTCCATGAACTTAGTACACTAGATGCATGCTGGATAGCGGTCGATGTGTGGAGTAATAGTAGTAGATGAAGGCAGGAGTCCTTCTACTAATCTTGGACGTGATGCCTATGTAATGATCATTACCTGGATATCGTCATGATTATTTGAAGTTCTATCAATTGCCCAACAGTAATTTTTTTAACCACCGTTTGCTATTTTCTCGAGAGAAGCCACTAGTGAAACCTATGACCCCCGGGTCTCTTTCTCATATTATTTGCCTTTGTGATCTACTTTTCCTTTGCTTTTATTTTCAGATATATTGAACCAAAAATACAAAAATACCTTGCCTTGTTTTATTCTTATTTATTTTATTTGGCGTTCGATCTATCAATCTACTACAATTTATTCATGTACGTTTTGCCAATTTATAGCACCGTTACCCGAAAGGGATTGACAACCCCTTTAATACGTCGGGTTGCGAGTAGTTGTTATTTGTGTGCAGGCGCCGCTTACGTTTTATTGCTTGGTTCTCCTATTGGTTCAATAACCTCGGTCTCATCACTGAGGGAAATACCTACCGTCGTTGTGCTGCATTATCCCTTCCTCTTTGGGGAAATTCCGACATAGCTTCAAGCCGCATCAAAAGGAATTTCTGGCGCCGTTGCCGGGGAGACATCATCAGCATCTACCAGGTTCCTAATCACAAATATCATCTCCTTGCAATTTACATTATTTGCCATTTGCCTCTCATTTTCATCTCCCCACTTCACAAAATTTGCCTTTTTATTCGCCCTCTTTTCCGTTCACCTTTTTCTCGTTCGTTCTTTTGTTTGCTATCTTTGCTTGTGTTGCCATGTGTCTTCTATATGCTTGCATCTTTGCTTGCTGAAAATTTATTGATATGGATCCTCATCCACTTGATAATCTTTTTAAAAGATCCAATCGTGATGAACCAATTGCTAGTGAGTTGAGTGCACTAGATATCTTTATGAAGTTTTGCTTGAGATTCGTGAATCTGAAAATTGTGATGAAGAAATTTATGAAGTGATTCATGATAGCTCCTTGAATGAAAAGCATGATTGCAATGATTTTACTATAAATTCTTTTAATGTCAATTGTGATAATACTATGCAAACCCCCAAGCTTGGGGATGCTGATTTTACTATGCCCACTAGTTGTTGCAATGATCATGATTGGGGTGATGATTCTTATGATCTTGAAAATTTATTTAAGCCTCTTGATGAATATGTTTGCGATAATATTGAAAGTGGGATTGGAAGAGCGTCAACTTTAGATAAAAATAATCCCACAAATTTGGAGAGTGTTCAGTCTTATGAAATTTTTGATAAAAGTGTGCTCGAAGAGGTCATGACTCTATTTGATGATAATCCCACTATTTTGGAAGAGTGTCAACTTTGCATGCATGAGGATCATGGAGAGAATATTTTATGTGATAGTTATATTCTTGAATTTTATTATTATCCGAAATGTAATCATTTTCAGACAGGGAAATATGGTTGTAGACATTTTCATATTACTAAATTACCTCTCGCTATGTTGAGATTGTTATTGTTTCTTTCTTCTTCCTTGCATATGCTAGTTTTTGCTCGTCTTGATAATTTGTTTTCTTATAAAATTCCTATGCATAGGAAGTATTGTTAGAATTAAATATGTTTCTCACATGTTTTATGATGCTCTCTTCATGTTTCAATTATTATCTTTCATGTGAGCATCAATAAAATCCTATGCCTAGCTAAGGGCGTAAAACTATAGCGCTTGTTGGGAGGCAACGCAAGGAATAAAATTTATTTTTGCTTTTTGCTTTCTATTTTATAGTGTTTGCACAATTATGCTACTGTTATGATTGTGTTTTTTGTGTTTTAATTAGTGTTTGTGCCAAGTAAAGCCTTTAGGATCTTCTTGGGTGATAGTTGTTTGATCTTGCTGAAAAAAACAGAAACTTTTGCGCTCGCAAAAATAATTTTCATCTTTAACCAGAGAGCAATAAAATATCAATTAATTTCGCAAAAGATTAATATACAAATTTCTCAAGTCTTCCCAAGTTTTTAGAATTTTTGGAGTTACAGAAGTATTCGAAATATCCAGATTGCTACAGACTATTCTATTTTTGACAAATTCTGTTTTCTTTGCGTTGTGTGCTTGTTTTAATGGCTCTATGGTTTTATTTGATGATTTTTTGCTATAGAAAAGTTGGAATACAGTAGATATAATGCAAGAAAAAAATATGAATTTGTTTGCTACAATACTTATAGTAGTGATTTGCTTTCTTATACTAACGGATCTCACAAAGGTTTTCTTGAGTTTTGTGTGATTGAAGTTTTCAAGTTTTGGGTTATCTTACGATGGATGGAGGAATAAGGAGTAAGAAGAGCCTAATCTTGGGGATGCCCCGGCATCCCAAGCTATTATCCAAAAGAGAGAAAGCAACTAAGCTTGGGGATGCTGATACGTCCATTTTGCATCATGCTTTTATATCGATATTTATTGCATTATGGACTGCTATTACACATTATGCCACAATAATTATGCCTTTTATCTCTTATTTCACAAGGTTTACATGAAGAGGGAGAATGCCGGCAGCTGGAATTCTGTGCTAGAAAAGGAGCAAATATTAGAGACCTATTCTGCACAACTCCAAAAGTCCTGAAACTCCAGGAAAGTCAGTTTTGGAATATATATATATATATATATATATATATATTGGGCGAAGAAAGCACCAGAGGGGGGCCACCCACCGTCCAAGAGGGTGGGGGCGCGCCCCCTGCCTTGTGGGCCCGCTGGCAGGCCTCTGGTGCCCATCTGTTGCTATATGAAGTCTTTCACCTTGGAAAAAATCAGGAGGAAGCTTTCGGGACAAAGCGCCGTCATCTCGAGGCGGAACCTTGGCGGAACCAATCTAGGGCTCCGGCGGAGCTGTTCTGCCGGGGAAACATCCCTCCGGGAGGGGGAAATCATCATCATCGTCATCACCATCGATCTTCTCATCGGGAGGCGGTCAATCTCCATCAACATCTTCACCAGCACCATCTCCTCTCAAACCCTAGTTCATCTCTTGTATCCAATCTTTGTCTCAAAACCTCAGATTGGTACCTGTGGGTTGCTAGTAGTGTTGATTACTCCTTGTAGTTGATGCTAGTTGGTTTATTCGGTGGAAGATTATATGTTTAGATCCTTTATGCATATTAATACCCCTCTAATTATGAACATGAATATGATTTGTGAGTAGTTACGTTTGTTCCTGAGGACATGGGAGAAGTCTTGCTATAAGTAGTCATGTGAATTAGGTATTTGTTCGATATTTTGATGAGATGTATGTTGTCTCTCCTCTAGTGGTGTCATGTGAACGTCAACTACATGACACTTCAGCATTTTTTGGGCCTAGGGGAAGGCATTGGGAAGTAATAAGTATATGATGGGTTGCTAGAGTGACAAAAGCTTAAACCCTAGTTTATGCGTTGCTTCGTAAGGGGCTGATTTGGATCCATATGTTTCATGCTATGGTTAGGTTTACCTTAATACTTCTAAGTAGTTGCGGATTCTTGCAAGAGGGGTTAATCATAAGTGGGATGCCTGTCCAAGGAAGGGCAGTACCCAAGCACCAGTCCACCCACCTATCAAATATCAAACTAACGAACGCGAATCATATGAGCATGATGAAAACTAGCTTGACGATAATTCCCATGTGTCCTCAGGAGTGTTTTCCTTTATATAAGAGTTTGTCTAGTGTGACGCCCCCGATTCAACCGTACACTAATCATACACGCAAACGTGTACGATCAAGATCAGGGACTCACGGGAAGATATCACAACACAACTCTACAAATAAAATAAGTCATACAAGCATCATATTACAAGCCGTGGCCACCACCAGCAGCAGCAGCCAGCGATTGCAGGCGGCAGTAGTAGCAGCAAAGCAATGCTAGCAGCAGTAGCACGCAGCAGAGCAAGGAAGCAACGACGGCAGCACAAGAGCGGCGGCAGCGGCAAGCAGCGCAGCCGCGGCATGGGGTAGAGCAGCGAAGCAGCGAGCAGCCACAGCGGTTGGTGAGCAATAGCAAGCCGCGGCGAGGCCGCGCGCGTGCACAGCGGCGGCAGCAACAGCACAAGAGCAGTAGCAATACACACGTACGTACATACGCGTACGCGTGAGCTCCCACGAGCTCGGGGACGGAGGCTACCGCAACGTATCGAGGGGACAAGCAAGGGGGAATGGAGGAGGAGCTCACAGAGAGTTCGTGGGCGGGGTCGAGGAAGCCCGGGGTGGACTGGAGCCGTGGGAATCGTCGATGGCGGTCGGCGATGTACGCGACGGACGACGGCGATGGCGAGCGTACGGGGCTTCCCCGGTCAAACCCAATGGCATAGACGAAGGGGGCGACAGTAGTGAAGCTCCTGGACGCGTCAGCTTGGCGGGGGAAGACCGGTCGCCGCGAGGACGAGGCGGCGCGGTGGCGAGGCTTCGGGCGAGCGGGCGCGGCGCGAGGAGGAATGGGGGAGAGGCAGGGGTGTCCTAGGGTTCCAGGGGGAGGGGTGTCGTGGTCTTGTATGTGAGGGGGAGTCGGCCGATGGCTGCTACCGCGGCCATGGCGCCGTGGATGGCTGCCACGGCCCCCCTCCGTCTCCTGTAGCGAGAGGAAGAGGACAAGGGGGTTGGGCTGGGCCTATTTTTGCTAAATGGGCCAGGGGTCCAGTAGTTTAGGTCCCCTTTTCTTTTTACTACTATTTTCCATTTTCTTTTCTTTTTAATTATTTCGCTACTGTTTTGTACTAATCCTAGAACCAAATGGCTTTTGTAAAATGTGGAGCTTTGACATATAGATACGTACTATACATTATTTAGCACCGCCACAATAAGTTTGAGGATTAAATGAATCCATTTGAATTTTGTTTAAATAGAAAGATTTATTTTGGGGCTGTTTCGTCCAGTTTAAAATAGTTTAAAGACATTTTAATAATTCCAATAATGTTGGATTATTCATGATAATTAGTTAGTAATTTTTGGAACCCAACGAAAATTTTTGTTTTACCGCTAGAAAAATAATAATTTTGACTCTATCATAATTCGAATTTGAATTCAGTTTGAAACAAGTGAGGTTAGCAAAATTTTAATTATGATGACCTAACATCATTAGCAGGGGTTTACTGTAGCTTAACTATTGGGGTGTCACAAATCTCCTCCACTATAAGAAATCTCGTCCCGAGATTTTAAGAGGTGGAGTAAGAGAGAAAGTTCTGGTCACGAAATTCTAACGAATCTTCTCGGTCTTGGTTGCCTCTTCTCGAAGAGGTCGATCCATTACATTGATATCTTCATACCTATGCATCAATGCATCATGATGAAGTTGTCGTCCTTTCTTCGAGAACTCCATCGTACTTATGAAAGAATAAGGGGGTATTCCGAGAGAATGGACCTCTTCAAGGTTGACTATCTGGTAGATAACAACGGGGAAGGTGGCGGAAAGTAACTCTCGAATTGAAACTTAAGAAGATATCGAGAGTAAGGTAAGAAGGTGCAATAAGAAGTTTCAAGTGAATACGCAATCATTTGTTGCCTGTAACAGAGTGTGGAAGGGATTCAGAGCAATGGGCATAAGTATTGTTTCGGATACCAGAATTGGTGATCTCTCGGTGGCTCGTCAATTACATACAAAGCCACGCGTGAGAAATAACTTTGGAAACAGGGGGTACAGGAGATTCAGGTTTCGATCCTGTGGAACTGTGGGTTATGGGCCCACCATGTGGGTTAAAAGTAGAAAGGGCGGTAATGTCTTGCACGAGCATGTAAGCAAGGCATGTCGGAGGATAGCCTATCAGTTATGTCGGCAACAACATCAGTACCAAGGTCGAGGGACGAAGAGAACCATTTTCCTGCTCGTTGAACAAGGCGGACCAATAGGCAAACAACGGTGTAGAAAACCATTTTGGTAACGGGAGAGAAATTTCATGACATTACCCAAACAAGGTGTTTGGATAATTGATAAGGAAATTTTTGCATTGTGCTTCAAATGCTCTTATTGAAAATCAGAGTACCACAAACATGCTTCGAGATAGCATCGACATGGTCTTCAAGCAAGGTCGGACTTGGATACCCAAAGGATTCATCAGGAACAACTTATAGAATAAGTCTTACAATTTCCTCATGGAAGAATGGTTATCCTTGCTAAAAGGGAAGAATTTTAATAATAGGTCCTCCAGTCAGGTGTGCTAGGCATGACGTCACCTTAGAGATCAATGTTATAACTCTTGGAGATATGGTCCAACCATCATATCTGACCGAGATCCAGTTCTGATTGGCGTCAGGATATCGCAGACTCGGGATGCCTGAGAAGAGAGGTGCAACACAAATTGTCGAGATGACATTTGTCAGATCAAATGGTATAATGATGTATGCTCAAGGAAAACATACACAATTTAACAATGATAGAAGGGTGCACCCTGAAATCTGGACTGGGTAGCACGATCAATGTTTGAATGATGATTCAATAAGCAATAAACTTAGAATGAAACTATCGACCGTTAACTTCAAATCAATAGGGTTGCTAGAAGGGTAGAATCCAAACAGTGCCGTTCACCTGTTGGTGTCCCGGTTAGAATCGACACGGGGCCAAGAAATAATGGTGATGATGAGAAGTATCACTATACCAGGAACTCTTAAGAGGTGGAGCAATTCTCAGAACATTTCCGACATAATAGATGGTAATACTCCAAGGTAGATCATAACACCAGTTGGATAGAAGGGAACTCAAGGTTCTACACGAGACATGAACAAGTTTGTGTTGGTGGGAAGGCAATAAAGTTGCCGATGATAACACAAATCATCATGGGGCAAGAAGGGTATTTATGATCAAGAATTCGATAGAGATCTCGGAAGAACGCAGAATGTTGATGATGATCATGACACCTTTGTTGAGAGATTTCATGAAGATGTAATCGATCGGCGACGACATCAAGTCAAAGGAATGATGAAGCGAAAGGTTTTTGGAACCATGGGTACGACATCAACTCGGAACCAAGCTTGCTGTTCGAGGTGAACGATAAGACGAGGAAGATCGACGTAACCTTAGCTCATCGTCGGAAGTTGTGCTCTGGGAATAAGGACCAGGTGGCACAGCCTAAATTTTAGCACAAGATGATAGCTGATCAGGGTAGGATTGACATGCTCGAGGACAAACTCATGAGTAAAGGAGATTACAAAGAGTTGTTTAATCATGGTGCGGACCCGATTTAGTTATCGGTGTCCTCGAGTGACTAACAACTCGGAACCAGGAAACATTGGATTCGGTGAGGGATAATAATCGATGAAGGCTCATAATAAGCAATATGGTTCAGTGATATTATCGAGATACCAGAGGGTAATACTCGGAGGTAGAGCAAAATAGAGGGTTGACAAGTGTATTGATCTACAGAAGACAAGTGCTTAAACTTGCACGAGAAATGGTATTTAAAGGAGAACATGGTCGGGACCACGATTGCAAAGGCCAGATCCTAGATATAAGATGAACTTATACCAAAGGAATAATTAATTTAAGAGAAGCTTTAATGATAAGATCTACATCGTGTCCATGGGCATCATCACAAAGTTCAAGGTCGACTCCCACTTCTCCAATGCATAACCTTTCATTCACTTCTCACTTTTGAGGAAGTTGTAGTGTTGAAATTTTATCTAGCAAAATAACAGAAGAGTATGACTCGTGAAAACTTTCGGGTTCACACGGTTTTAGAGAAGGTATAGGTTCAACCCATTCGGGCATCTTAGAAACATATACCACAAGCTTCAAGAGTAAATATCACCAGCTCGAAAGCAGAGCAAGGTTGAGAAAGTAGAGGATACAATTTACCAAAGGCATTATGTACCGAGGGGAGGCTCACAAGGTTATTGAATATGAAGGACGTTGTCGGACAAAATCCATTAAAGGATCTGCCGGTCCATAACAGAGCTGATGTGAGCATCAGCACACAACCAGAGGAAGTAACAATGCAAAGGCATTGGATTATAGAAACAACTGACTAATCCAGAGCTCAAATGCAAAAGGAATTATGATTTTCAAATCAAGGGATCAGAAGCAATGTTCTGATCAGAGATGGATAAGTTGAATAGCCTTAGGGGTACAATCGACGGCAATTGGATTGGTTGAGAACCAGCTCATGCTTAAAAGGACGTCTCAGCCGGAAAGATAATTTAAAAGGATCAACTGATGATTGCGTGCATTCGCACTCATGTTGAATCAATAGGATCAAAATGATGGTGCCTAAGGATACTAACGAATATTGCCCGACATATGGAAAGCATCCATAATGCAAGCAGACAAGTATTGCAGAGCAATAAGCTACTAAGGATTTCTGGAGGATCAAATAGTATCTCGTAGACCATTGTGAAACACATGAACAACTGGGGGATGAGCGGATACTCGATAAGGGCGAGAAATTATCCGTAGGGGTATTCATGTGGCAAAGAATTGCAAGGCAGTAGGCACATAACATTCTCGGAACAATAGAGAGGATTTCAGGGTATCTTATAATAACAAGATCAACTGGGAATAAAAGTAAGAACGGCAAGTGTATGTATTTATCCATAGGGATATTTCGGTGGTAGGGAATTGCAAAAGCAACGGGCACAAAGTCTCAAAAGAGTATCGGAGAGTAACTTCAAAATCTCCTGGTGCAGCAGGCGATCATCTGGACTGAAGGGGCTCTCCGAGAGAAATTGTTTTCAAGAACCTAAAGTTAGATTTTTATAAAATCATTTAACCCGAATAGGGGAGAGATTAGAGTCCCAGAGTAAAGATCGAGGAGTAAAAGATTCTAATACCAACCAATGGCGACGTGGGCCCGTAAGCCACACAGCCATGTTAGTAAAAGTTTTTCAATGACTAGACTCGACTTTGGCCAAGGAGTTGGAAAGGGGGATTCCTACAGGCAGTCGGCTCTGATACCAACTTGTGACGCCCCCGATTCAACCGTGCACTAATCATACACGCAAACGTGTACGATCAAGATCAGGGACTCACGGGAAGATATCACAACACAACTCTACAAATAAAATAAGTCATACAAGCATCATATTACAAGCTAGGGGCCTCGAAGGCTCGAATACAAGAGCTCGATCATAGACGAGTCAGCGGAAGCAACAATATCTGAGTACAGACATAAGTTAAACAAGTTTGCCTTAAGAAGGCTAGCACAAATTGGGATACAGATCGAAAGAGGCGCAGGCCTCCTGCCTGGGATCCTCCTAACTACTCCTGGTTATCGTCAGCGGGCTGCACGTAGTAGTAGGCACCTCCCGAGTAGTAGTAGTAGTCGTCATCAATGGTGGCGTCTGGCTCCTGGACTCCAACATCTGGTGGCAGACGTCGGATATAGGAAAGGGGAAAAAGAGGAGAAAAGCAACCGTGAGTACTCATCCAAAGTACTCGCAAGCAAGGAGCTATACTACATATGTATGCATTGGTATCAAATGGATTAAGGGTATCATATTTGGACTGAACTGCAGAATGCCGGAATAAGAGGGGGATAGCTAGTCCTTTCGAAGACTACGCTTATGGTAACCTCCATCTTGCAGCAGGAGAAGAGGGTAGCTGGTAAGTTCATCAAGTAGCATCGCATAGCATAATCCTAACCGATGATCCTCCCCTCGTCGACCTGTGAGAGAGCGATCACCGGTTGTATCTGGCACTTGGAAGGGTGTGTTTTATTAAGTATTCGGTTCTAGTTGTCATCAGGTCAAGGTACAACTCCAAGTCGTCCTGTTACCGAAGATCACGGCTATTCGAATAGATTAACTTCCCTGCAGGGGTGCACCACATATCCCAACACGCTCGATCCCATTTGGCTGGACACACTTTCCTAGGTCATTCCCGGCCTTAGAAGATCAACACGTCGCAGCCCTACCTAGGCACAACAGAGAGATCAGCACGCCGGTCTAAATCCTATGGCGCAGGGGTCTGGGCCCATCGCCCATTGCACATCTGCACGTTCCGTACGCGGCTGGAAGCAGAACTAGCCCCCTTAATACAAGAGCAGGCTTACGGTCCAATCCGGCACGCGCCACTCAGTCGCTGACGTCACGAAGGCTTCGGCTGATACCACGATGTCGAGTGCCCATAACTGTCCCCGCGTAGATGGTTAGTGCGTATAGGCCAGTAGCCAGACTCAGATCAAATACCAAGATCTCGTTAAACGTGTTAAGTATCCGCGAACACCGCCCAGGGCCAGGCCCACCTCTCTCCTAGGTGGTCTCAACCTGCCCTGTCGCTCCGCCACAAAGTAACAGTCGGGGGCCGTCGGGAACCCAGGCCCACCTCTACCGGGATGGAGCCACCTGCCGATTCAGCCCTCAACTCCGAACAGTACCACGGGTAATGTAACTGTGTAAAGTATATAGTATATGCCCGTGATCACCTCCCGAAGTGATCACGGCCCAGTAGTATAGCATGGCAGACGGACAAGAGTGTAGGGCCACTGATGGAACACTAGCATCCTATACTAAGCAGTAGGATAGCAGGTAATGGTAACAACAGTAGTAGCAAGGATAGGCTATGCATCAGGATAGGAATAACGGAAAGCAGTAACATGCTACACTACTCTAATGCAAGCAGTATAGAGAATAGTAGGCGATATCTGGTGATCAAAGGGGGGGCTTGCCTGGTTGCTCTGGCAAGAGAGAGTGGTCGTCAACAGCGTAGTCGATCGGGGCACCAGCAGCGATGTCAGTCTCGTAGTCTATCGGAGAGAAGAGGGGGAAGAAACAATGAATATAATGCAAACAGATGCATGTCGATGCATGACATGACAAGTAGCGGTGCTAGGGGTGCCCTAACACGGTATGAGGTGGTACTGGTGAAGGGGGGAAACATCCGAGAAAATATCCCCGGTGTTTTGCGTTTCCGGATAGATGAACCAGAGGGGGAAAGTTGCGTGTTCGCTATGCTAGGGATGCATGGTGGACGAACGGGCTACGTATCCAGATTCGTCTCATTGTTCTGAGCAATTTTCATATATAAAACTTTTTCATCAGAATTACGGTTTGTTTTATTTGGTTTATTAAAGTTTTAATTGATTTTCTAAGACTATTATTATTTCAAAAAAAATAGTAAATCCTACGGGTACACCAAAGTGTACCCAACATTATGCACATGTGCCTGATAGATGTGGCTAGAGGGCCCAGTTGACCAAGTCAACAGGGACTAGTCAACAAGTGAATAGTAGAAGAGGGTCCGCATGTCATTGACTCTAACCTTAGTAGTTTAGGTAATTTTGCTTAATTAATCGCGGGGCCCATTTGCCATAGACTCGGTCTTTTTAGATCAACTAATTAAAGCTAATCAATAGAGGGGACCACTTGCCATTTCTTATTATTCTAATTGAGCACTAAAGTGTTAGTAACTAAGTCTAGACATACTAAACAAGGGCCGGCCTGGTGGCACAACGTGAGGCTGGTTGTGCACACACGCACACAGCCACACACCACACACGGCCTTGGCCATGGCCGTGGCCGTGGCCACCACCAGCAGCAGCAGCCGGCGATTGCGGGCGGCAGTAGTAGCAGCAAAGCAATGCTAGCAGCAGCAGCACGCAGCAGAGCAAGGAAGCAACAACGGCAGCGCAAGAGCGGCGGCAGCGGCAAGCAGCGCAGCCGCGGCATGGGGCAGAGCAGCGAAGCAGCAAGCAACCACAGCGATTGGTGAGCAATAGCAAGCCGCGGCGAGGCCGCGCGCGTGCACAGCAGCGGAAGCAACAGCGCAAGAGCAGCCGCAATAAACACGTATGTACATACGCGTAGGGGTGAGCTCCGACGAGCTCGGGGACGGAGGCTACCGCAACGAATCGAGGGGACAAGCAAGGGGGAATGGAGGAGGAGCTCACAGAGAGTTCGTGGGCGCGGTCGAGGAAGCCCGGGGTGGACTGGAGCCGTGGGAATCGTCGATGGCGGTCGGCGATGTACGCGACGGACGACGGCGATGGCGAGCTTACGGGGCTTCCCCGGTCAAACCCAATGGCATAGACGAAGGGGGCGACAGTAGTGAAGCTCCTGGACGCGTCAGCTTGGCGGGGGAAGACCGGTCGCCGCGAGGACGAGGCGGCGCCGTGGCGAGGCTTCGGGCGAGCGGGCGCGGCGCGAGGAGGAATGGGGGAGAGGCAGGGGTGTCCTAGGGTTCCACGGGGAGGGGTGTCGTGGTCTTGTATGTGAGGGGGAGCCGGCCGATGGCTGCCACCGCGGCCATGGCGCCGTGGATGGCTGCCACGGCCCCCCTCCGTCTCCTGTAGCGAGAGGAAGAGGACAAGTGGGGTTGGGCTGGGCCTATTTTTGCTAAATGAGCCAGGGGTCCAGTAGTTTAGGTCCCCTTTTCTTTTTACTACTATTTTCCATTTTCTTTTCTTTTTAATTATTTCGCTACTGTTTTGTACTAATCCTAGAACCAAATGGCTTTTGTAAAATGTGGAGCTTTGACATATAGATACGTACTATACATTATTTAGCACCGCCACAATAAGTTTGAGGATTAAATGAATCCATTTGAATTTTGTTTAAATAGAAAGATTTATTTTGGGGCTGTTTCGTCCAGTTCAAAATAGTTTAAAGACATTTTAATAATTCCAATAATGTTGGATTATTCATGATAATTAGTTAGTAATTTTTGGAACCCAACGAACATTTTTGTTTTACCGCTAGAAAAATAATAATTTTGACTCTATCATAATTCGAATTTGAATTCAGTTTGAAACAAGTGAGGTTAGCAAAATTTTAATTATGATGACCTAACATCATTAGCAGGGGTTTACTGTAGCTTAACTATTGGGGTGTCACAAATCTCCTCCACTATAAGAAATCTCGTCCCGAGATTTTAAGAGGTGGAGTAAGAGAGAAAGTTCTGGTCACGAAATTCTAACGAATCTTCTCGGTCTTGGTTCTCTTCTCGAAGAGGTCGATCCATTACATTGATATCTTCATACCTATGCATCAATGCATCATGATGAAGTTGTCGTCCTTTCTTCGAGAACTCCATCGTACTTATGAAAGAATAAGGGGGTATTCCGAGAGAATGGACCTCTTCAAGGTTGACTATCTGGTAGATAACAACGGGGAAGGTGGCGGAAAGTAACTCTCGAATTGAAACTTAAGAAGATATCGAGAGTAAGGTAAGAAGGTGCAATAAGAAGTTTCAAGCGAATACGCAATCATTTGTTGCCTGTAACAGAGTGTGGAAGGGATTCAGAGCAATGGGCATAAGTATTGTTTCGGATACCAGAATTGGTGATCTCTCGAAAGGTGGCTCGTCAATTACATACAAAGCCACGCGTGAGAAATAACTTTGGAAACAGGGGGTACAGGAGATTCAGGTTTCGATCCTGTGGAACTGTGGGTTATGGGCCCACCATGTGGGTTAAAAGTAGAAAGGGCGGTAATGTCTTGCACGAGCATGTAAGCAAGGCATGTCAGAGGATAGCCTATCATTTATGTCGGCAACAACATCGGTACCAAGGGCGAGGGACGAAGAGAACCATTTTCCTACTCGTTGAACGAGGCAGACCAATAGGCAAAGTTCTCGTCCATCGGTGGTTACCGGAATGTCATCAACAATAGTAACATGTTCTTACTGACAGAGTTGTACACTGAGGTGCTTATAAAGGCAGTGACTTATTACTGCTTAGATCATATAAACCTCAAGAAGTTTAAACAGAACAATGGAAAGGAAAATGTACTTATCAGATTAAACAGAACAATGAAAAGGAAAGATGTGTTTAAACACATAATTCAGGGGTATATCCTACCCAAGGAAAAGCAGAGCATGATATCCATGATAGGATATAATTGTAGAAAACCATTTTGGTAACGGGAGAGAAATTTCATGACATTACCCAAACAACGGTGTTTGGATAATTGATAAGGAAATTTTTGCATTGTGCTTCAAATGCTCTTATTGAAAATCAGAGTACCACAAACATGCTTCGAGATAGCATCGACATGGTCTTCAAGCAAGGTTGGACTTGGATACCCAAAGGATTCATCAGGAACAACTTATAGAATAAGTCTTACAATTTCCTCATGGAAGAATGGTTATCCTTGCTAAAAGGGAAGAATTTTAATAATAGGTCCTCCGGTCAGGTGTGCTAGGCATGACGTCACCTTAGAGATCAATGTTATAACTCTTGGAGATATGTTCCAACCATCATATCTGACCGAGATCTAGTTCTGATTGGCGTCAGGATATCGCAGACTCGGGATGCCTGAGAAGAGAGGTGCAACACAAATTGTCGAGATGACATTTGTCAGATCAAATGGTATAATGATGTATGCTCAAGGAAAACATACACAATTTAACAATGATAGAAGGGTGCACCCTGAAATCTGGACTGGGTAGCACGATCAATGTTTGAATGATGATTCAATAAGCAATAAACTTAGAATGAAACTATCGACCGTTAACTTCAAATCAATAGGGTTGCTAGAAGGGTAGAATCCAAACAGTGTCGTTCACCTGTTGGTGTCCCGGTTAGAATCGACACGGGGCCAAGAATTAATGGTGATGATGAGAAGTATCACTATACCAGGAACTCTTAAGAGGTGGAGCAATTCTCTGAACATTCTCGACATAATAGATGGTAATACTCCAAGGTAGATCATAACACCAGTTGGATAGAAGGGAACTCAAGGTACTACACGAGACATGAACAAGTTTGTGTTGGTGAGAAGGAAATAAAGTTGCCGATGATAACACAAATCATCATGGGGCAAGAAGGGTATTTATGATCAAGAATTCGATAGAGATCTCAGAAGAACGCAGAATGTTGATGATGATCATGACAACTTTGTTGAGAGATTTCATGAAGATGTAATCGATCGGCGACGACATCAAGTCAAAGGAATGATGAAGCGAAAGGTTTTCGGAACCATGGGTACGACATCAACTCGGAACCAAGCTTGCTGTTCGAGGTGAACGATTTGACGAGGAAGATCGACGTAAGCTTAGCTCATCATCGAAAGTTGTGCTCTAGGAATAAGGACCAGGTGGCACAGCCTAAATTTTAGCACAAGATGATAGCTGATCAGGGTAGGATTGACATGCTCAAGGACAAACTCATGAGTAAAGGAGATTACTAAGAGTTGTTTAATCATGGTGCGGACCCGATTTAGTTATCGGTGTCCTCGAGTGACTAACAACTCGGAACCAGGAAACATTGGAGTCGGTGAGGGATAATACTCGATGAAGGCTCATAATAAGCAATATGGTTCAGTGATATTATCGAGATACCAGAGGGTAATACTCGGAGGTAGAGCAAAATAGAGGGTTGACAAGTGTATTGATCTACAGAAGACAAGTGCTTAAACTTGCACGAGAAATGGTATTTAAAGGAGAACATGGTCGGAACCACGATTGCAAAGGCCAGATCCCAGATATAAGATGAACTTATACCAAAGGAATAATTAATTTAAGAGAAGCTTTAATGATAAGATCTACATCGTGTCCATGGGCATGATCACAAAGTTCAAGGTCGACTCCCACTTCTCCAATGCATAACCTTTCATTCACTTCTCACTTTTGAGGAAGTTGTAGTGTTAAAATTTTATCTAGCAAAATAACAGAAGAGTATGACTCGTGAAAACTTTCGGGTTCACACGGTTTTAGAGAAGGTATAGGTTCAACCCATTGGGGCATCTTAGAAACATATACCACAAGCTTCAAGAGTAAATATCACCAGCTCGAAAGCAGAGCAAGGTTGAGAAAGTAAATGATACAATTTACCAAAGGCATTATGTACCGAGGGGAGGCTCACAAGGTTATTGAATATGAAGGACGCTGTCGGATAAAATCCATTAAAGGATCTGCCGATCCATAACAGAGCTGATGTGAGCATTAGCACACAACCAGAGGAAGTAACAATGCAAAGGCATTGGATTATAGAAACAACTGACTAATCCAGAGCTCAAATGCAAAAGGAATTATGATTTTCAAATAAAGGGATCAGAAGCAATGTTCTGATCAGAGATGGATAAGTTGAATAGCCTTAGGGGTACAATCGACGGCAATTGGATCGGTTGAGAACCAGCTCATGTTTAAAAGGACGTCTCAGCCGGAAAGATAATTTAAAAGGATCAACTGATGATTGCGTGCATTTGCACTCATGTTGAATCAATGTGATCAAAATTATGGTGCCTAAGGATACTAACGAATATTGCCCGACATATGGAAAGCATCCATAATGCAAGCAGACAAGTATTGCAGAGCAATAAGCTACTGAGGATTTCTGGAGGATCGAATAGTATTTCGTAGACCATTGTGAAACACATGAACAACTGGGGGATGAGCGGATACTCGATAAGGGCGAGAAATTATCCGTAGGGGTATTCATGTGGCAAAGAATTGCAAGGCAGTAGGCACATAACATTCTTGGAACAATAGAGAGGATTTCAGGGTATCTTATAATAACAAGATCAACTGGGAATAAAAGTAAGAACGGCAAGTGTATGTATTTATCCATAGGGATATTTCGGTGGTAGGGAATTGCAAAAGCAACGGGCACAAAGTCTCAAAAGAGTATCGGAGAGTAACTTCAAAATCTCCTGGTGCAGCAGGCGATCATCTGGACTGAAGGGGATCTCCGAGAGAAATTGTTTTCGAGAACCTAAAGTTAGATTTTTATAAAATCATTTAACCCGAATAGGGGAGAGATTAGAGTCCCAGAGTAAAGATCGAGGAGTAAAAGATTCTAATACCACCCAATGGCGACGTGGGCCCCTAAGCCACACAGCCATGTTAGTAAAAGTTTTTCAATGACTAGACTCGACTTTGGCCAAGGAGTTGGCAAGGGGGATTCCTACAGGCAGTCAGCTCTGATACCAACTTGTGACGCCCTCGATTCAACCGTACACTAATCATACACGCAAACGTGTACGATCAAGATCAGGGACTCACAGGAAGATATCACAACACAACTCTACAAATAAAATAAGTCATACAAGCATCATATTACAAGCCAGGGGCCTCGAAGGCTCGAATACAAGAGCTCGATCATAGACGAGTCAGTGGAAGCAACAATATCTGAGTACAGACATAAGTTAAACAAGTTTGCCTTAAGAAGGCTAGCACAAACTGGGATACGGATCGAAAGAGGCGCAGGCCTCCTGCCTGGGATCCTCCTAACTACGTCAGCGGGCTGCACGTAGTAGTAGGCACCTCCCGAGTAGTAGTAGTAGTCGTCATCAATGGTGGCGTCTGGCTCCTGGACTCCAACGTCTGGTGGTGCAGACGTCGGATATAGGAAAGGGGAAAAAGAGGAGAAAAGCAACCGTGAGTACTCATCCAAAGTACTCGCAAGCAAGGAGCTATACTACATATGTATGCATTGGTATCAAATGGATTAAGGGTATCATATTTGGACTGAACTGCAGAATGCCGGAATAAGAGGGGGATAGCTAGTCCTTTCGAAGACTACGCTTCTGGTAACCTCCATCTTGCAGCAGGAGAAGAGAGTAGATGGTAAGTT
Organism: Triticum urartu; assembly: GCF_003073215.2. NCBI lineage: Eukaryota > Viridiplantae > Streptophyta > Magnoliopsida > Poales > Poaceae > Triticum > Triticum urartu. Next base: position 585,189,628 of record NC_053028.1, read on the forward strand.
CACAAGTAGCATCGCATAGCATAATCCTAACCGATGATCCTCCCCTCGTCGCCCTGTGAGAGAGCGATCACCGGTTGTATCTGGCACTTGGAAGGGTGTGTTTTATTAAGTATCCGGTTCTAGTTGTCATAAGGTCAAGGTACAACTCCAAGTCGTCCTGTTACCGAAGATCACGGCTATTCGAATAGATTAACTTCCCTGCAGGGGTGCACCACATACCAACACGCTCGATCCCATTTGGCCGGACACACTTTCCTGGGTCATGCCCGGCCTCGGAAGATCAACACGTCGCAGCCCTACCTAGGCACAACAGAGAGGTCAGCACGCCGGTCTAAATCCTATGGCGCAGGGGTCTGGGCCCATCGCCCATTGCACACCTGCACGTTGCGACGCGGCCGGAAGCAGAACTAGCCCCCTTAATACAAGAGCAGGCTTACGGTCCAATCCGGCGCGCCGCTCAGTCGCTGACGTCACGAAGGCTTTGCTGATACCACGACGTCGAGTGCCCATAACTGTCCCCGCGTAGATGGTTAGTGCGTATAGGCCAGTAGCCAGACTCAGATCAAATACCAAGATCTCGTTAAAGCGTGTTAAGTTCCGCGAACGCCGACCAGGGCCAGGCCCACCTCTCTCCTAGGTGGTCTCAACCTGCCTGTCGCTCCGCCTCAAAGTAACAGTCGGGGGCCGTCGGGAACCCAGGCCCACCTCTACCGGGATGGAGCCACCTGCCCCTTCAGCCCCCATCTCCGAACAGTATCCACAGGTAATGTAACTGTGTAAAGTATATGTATATGCCCGTGATCACCTCCCGAAGTGATCACGGCCCAGTAGTATAGCATGGCAGACGGACAAGAGTGTAGGGCCACTGATGGAACACTAGCATCCTATACTAAGCAGTAGGATAGCAGGTAATGGTAACAACAGTAGTAGCAAGGACAGGCTATGCATCAGGATAGGAATAACGGAAAGCAGTAACATGCTACACTACTCTAATGCAAGTATAGAGAAGAGTAGGCGATATCTGGTGATCAAAGGGGGGGCTTGCCTGGTTGCTCTGGCAAGAGAGAGTGGTCGTCAACAGCGTAGTCGATCGGGGCACCAGCAGCGACGTCAGTCTCGTAGTCTATCGGAGAGAAGAGGGGGAAGAAACAATGAATATAATGCAAACAGATGCATAGTCGATGCATGACATGACAAGTAGCGGTGCTAGGGGTGCCCTAACGCGGTATGAGGTGGTACCGGTGAAGGGGGGAAACATCCGGGAAAATATCCCCGGTGTTCGCGTTTTCGGACAGATGAGACGGGAAAGTTGTGTGTTCACTATGCTAGGGATGCGTGGCGGACGAACGGGCTGCGTATCCGATTCGTCTCGTCGTTCTGAGCAACTTTCATGTACAAAGTTTTTCATCCGAGCTACGGTTTATTTTATATTGATTTATTAAGTTTTATTGAATTTCTAAGACTATTATTATTTCAAAAAAAATAGTAAATCCTACGGGTACACCAAAGTGTACCCAACATTATGCACATGTGGCTGACAGATGGGGACCTAGAGGGCAGTTGACCAAGTCAACAGGGACTAGTCAACCAAGTGAATAGTAGAGGTGGGTCCGCATGTCATTGACTCTAACCTTAGTAGTTTAGGTAAATTTGCTTAACTAACAGTGGGGCCTATTTGTCATAGACTCAGTCTTTTTAGAGCAACTAATTAAAGCTAATAAACAGAGGGGACCACTTCTCATTTGCTATTAGACTAATTGAGCACTAAAGTATTACTACTAACCAAGCCTAGACATATAACTAAACAAGGGACGACATGGTGGCACAGCCGTGAGGCTGGTTATGCACACACGCACACACCACACACGGCCTTGGCCATGGCCGTGGCCGTAACCACCACCAGCAGCAGCCGGCGATTGCAGGCGGCAGTAGCAGCAGTAAAGCAACACTAGCAGCAGCAGCAGCAGCACGCCACAGCAGAGCAAAGTAGCAACGGCAGCGCAAGCAGTGCAAGAGCGGCGGCAGCAGCAAGCAGCGCAGCCGCGCAGGGCAGAGCAGCGAAGCAGCAGCAGCCACAGCGGTTGGTGAGCACGCGGCGAGGACCCGTGTGGGCGCGCGCGCACAGCAGCGGCAGCAAACAAGGAGCAGCAGCATACACACGTACGTACGTACGCGTACGCGTGAGCTCGACGAGCTCGGGGACGGAGGCTACCGCAACGAATCGAGGGGACAAGCAAGGGGGAATGGAGGAGGAGCTCACAGAGAGTTCGTGGCGCGGTCGAGGAAGCCCGGGGTGGACTGGAGCCGTGGGAATCGTCGATGGCGGTCGGCGATGTACGGGTGCTCCCCGGTCAAACCCAACGACATAGACGAAGGGGGCGACAGTAGTGAAGCTCCTGGACGCGTCAGCTTGGCGGGGGAAGACCGGTCGCCGCGAGACAAGGCGGCGCGGTGGCGAGGCTTCGGGCGAGCGGCGCGGCGGCGCGAGGGAATGGGGGAGAGGCAGGGGTGTCCTAGGGTTCCAGGGGGAGGGGTGTCGTGGTCTTATATGTGAGGGGGAGCCGGCCGATGGCTCCACCGCGGCCATGGCGCCGTGGGATGGCTGCCACGGCCCCCCTCCGTCTCCTGTAGCGAGAGGAAGAGGACAAGTGGGGTTGGGCTGGGCCTATTTTTGCTAAATGGTCTAGGGGTCCAGTAGTTTAGGTCCCCTTTTCTTTTTACTACTATTTTCCATTTTCTTTTCTTTTTAATTATTTCGCTACTGTTTTGTACTAATCCTAGAACCAAATGGCTTTTGTAAAATGTGGAGCTTTGACATATAGATACGTACTATACATTATTTAGCACCGCCACAATAAGTTTGAGGATTAAATGAATCCATTTGAATTTTGTTTAAATAGAAAGATTTATTTTGGGGCTGTTTCGTCCAGTTTAAAATAGTTTAAAGACATTTTAATAATTCCAATAATGTTGGATTATTCATGATAATTAGTTAGTAATTTTTGGAACCCAACGATCATTTTTGTTTTACCGCTAGAAAAATAATAATTTTGACTCTATCATAATTCGAATTTGAATGCAGTTTGAAAGAAGTGAGGTTAGCAAAATTTTAATTATGATGACCTGACATCATTAGCAGGGGTTTACTGTAGCTTAACTATTGGGGTGTCACATCTAGGCTTGTCCTTTGCTACAAAAAGGATTGGGCCACCTTCCTGCACCTTGTTTACTTTTATTACTTGTTACCCATTACGAATTATCTTATCACAAAAATATTTATTACCGATAATTTCAGTGCTTGCAGAGAATACCTTACTGAAAACTTCTTGTCATTTCCTTCTGCTCCTCATTGGGTTCGACACTCTTACTTATCTAAAGGACTACAATAGATCCCCTATACTTGTGGGTCATCAACACTCTTTTCTAGCGCCGTTGCCAGTTGTGAAACGCCTTTGGTAAGGAAAAAAATTATATAGTGTGCTGAAATTTACTATCACTTGTTACTATGGAAAGTAATCCTTTGAGGGGCTTGTTCGGGGTATCTTCACCCCGACCAGTATAGCAAAGAGTTTCTCCTCAACCTACTGAACCTACTAAAATTTTTTTCTTTGAAATTCCTTCGGGTATGATAGAGAAACTGCTAGCTAATCCTTTTACAGGAGATGGAACATTACATCCCGATTTGCACCTAATCTATGTGGATGAAGTTTATGGATTATTTAAGCTTGCAGGTATGCCCAAGGATGTTATCAAGAAGAAGGTCTTCCCTTTATCTTTGAAGGGAAAGGCATTGACATGGTGATAGAGGCTAAGGTGTCCCGATGTTTCGATGAGATGGTGGCTATCGTTTTCTGTGGGAGTCGACCTTGACAATCCGACTACGAACGTGCGAGACGTCGTGCCTTAGCAATCGCTAAACCAACTTCCGAGGGTTATTGACCACGCCGGAGCACGATCAACCTGACCACGAGGGTCTGTTTCCTGCGAGCAAATGAAGAACAAGCAAGAAACTGAGATTGCAATCGGGATATTGCGAATATAAGATGAAAGCTTTATTGATCAAGGTGGGGTTCTGTGACGTCTTGGTCTGGTCGTTGGACACAAACAAAGTACGCGAAGTTGCAGCTATGGCGAACTTTTAATCTAAACAAAACCCAAAGTCTAAACGATGCCCTAAGGGCTGTATATATGGAGGAAGAGGGGGGAATTTCGTGGCCCTTGAGGGTGGGGTCCAAAACCAACCCTAACTCTTGTTTCCATGGGCCTGGCCCATTAATAAGGTGACGCAGCACCTAGAATAGCCTATGGACGAATATTATGAAGTGGCATCTTGTATATTTCGTCCAAGGCTTCATGCACTCCTTATGGCGGCTTCAAAGTCCTGAAATCATCACTTGTAACTCCGTTCTTGATCCCCTTGCGCATGCCATCAACTCCATTCGTGTTCTTGCTCCAATGTTCATCCTTCTCCAAGCTAGGACCTTCATTTGTAAGCAAAACAAATGTATCCAATTTAGGCAGCATCATAATCTCATGAACATTAGAATCATTACCAAGAAACGAAAGTACCTGGTAATTTAATTGGCGTGCGCGAGCTCTAGTAATTGGTCCCGTATATGTAACAGTAGGGGTTGTGGGTGTAACAATGGTATTGATGTCCTCATCACATGGTTTAGGCTATGCAATGATATTGGATCATGGAACTACAACCGATTGAAATTGGAATTTCATCAGAAGTTTTATCCTATGCATCTGGTTCATCGTGATCGTAATTATATATATATAAATTTTGGCCTCGCCAAGGAGAAAGCATCACTCAAGCTTGGGAGAGGCTTAAGTCAATGTTATATTCATGCCCCAATCATGAGCTCTCAAGATAAATTATTATTCAAAATTTTTATGCTCGGCTTTCTCTCAATAATCGCTCCATGCTCGATACTTCTTGTACTGGTTGATGAAGACTATTGAATTCAGGTGGGATTTATTGGAAAGAATTAAATGCAACTCTGAAGATTGGGAACTCGACGAAGGTAAGGAGTCAGGTATAACACCTAAGTTCGATTGTGTTAAATCTTTTATGGATACCGATGCTTTTCGTGAATTTCCCACTAAATATGGACTTGACTCTGAGATAGTAGCTTCTTTCTGTGAATCATTTGCTACTCATGTGGATATCCCTAAGGAGAAGTGGCTTAAATATCATCCTCACATTGAGTAAAAGTAGTTGAACCTATTAAAGTTGTGGAAAAGACTATCACTTACAATGTTGATCCTATTGTTCCTACTGCTTATATTGAGTAATCACCTTTCCCTGCTAGAATAAAGGATCATGCTAAAGCTTCAACTGTGGTTCGTAAGAGTAATAATAGAACGCCTATACCCCCTGAGCAAATTAAAGTTGAACCAAGTATTGCAATGGTTAAAGATCTCTTGGTCAATAATATTGATGGGCATGTTATTTACTTATGTGATGAAGCTGCAAGAATTGCTAGACCCGATACTAAAAATAAACATAGACCTGTTGTAGGCATGCATGTTATTTCTGTTAAAATAAGAGATCATTGTTATCATGGCTTACATGATATGGGTGCTAGTGCGAGTGCAATACCTCATTCTTTATATAAAGAAATTATGCACGATATTGCACCTGCTGAGATAGGAGATATTGATGTCACTATTAAGCTTGCCAATAGAGATACTATTTCACCAGTTGGGATTGTTAGAGATGTTGAAGTCTTGTGTGGGAAAGTTAAATATCCTACTGATTTTCTTGTTCTTGGTTCCCCACAAGATGACTTTTGTCCAGTTATATTTGGTAGACCCTTCTTGAATACAGTTAATGCTAAGATAGACTGCAAAAAGGATGTTGTTACTATTGGTTTAGGGGATATGTCTCAGGATTTTAATTTTGCTAAATTTCATAGACAACACCATGATAAAGAATTGCCTAGTAAAGATGAAATTATTGGTCTTGCTTTTATTCCCGTGCCTCCTAACAATCCTTTAGAACAATATTTGCTAGACCATGAAAATGATATGTTTATGAATGAAAGAAGGGAAATAGATGAAGTATTGTTTAAGCAGGGTCCTATTTTGAAACACAATTTGCCTGTTGAAATTCTAGGGGATCCTCCTCCACCCAAGGGTGATCCCGTGTTTGAGCTTAAACCATTACCTGATACTCTTAAATATGCTTATCTTGATGAAAAGAAGATATATCATGTTATTATTAGTGCTAACCTTTCAAAGCAGGAAGAAGAGAAATTATTGAAAACTTTGAAGAAGCACCATGCTACTATTGGATATAATCTTGATCTTAAGGGCATTAGTCCCACTATATGCCAGCACAAAATAAAATTGGAGAAAGACGCTAAACCGGTTGTTGATCATCAACGACGGTTAAATCCTAAGATGAAAGATGTGGTAAGAAATGAAATACTAAAGCTTCTGGAGGCATGTATAATTTATCCTGTTGCTAATAGTCAGTGGGTAAGTCTTGTCCATTGTGTCCCTAAGAAAGGAGGCATTACTGTTGTTCCTAATGATAAAGATGAATTGATCCCACAAAGAATTGTTACAGGTTATAGAATGGTAATTGATTTACACAAATTAAATAAAGCTACTAGAAAAGATCATTACCATTTACCTTTTATTGATCAAATGCTAGAAAGATTATCCAAACATACACATTTTTGCTTTCTAGATGGTTATTCTGGTTTCTCTCAAATACCTATGTCAAAAGAGGATCATGAAAAGACCACTTTTACTTGCCCTTTCGGTACCTTTGCTTATAGACGTATGCCTTTTGGTTTATGTAATGCACCTACTACCTTTCAAAGATGTATGACTGTTATATTCTCTGACTTATGTGAAAACATTGTTGAGGTTTTCATGGATGATTTTTCCATATATGGAACTTCTTTTGACGATTTCTTAAGCAACCTTGATCGAGTTTCTGCAGAGATGTGAAGAAACTAATCTTGTCTTGAATTGGGAGAAGTGCCACTTTATGGTTAATGAAGGTATTGTCTTGGGGCATAAAGTTTCTAAAAGAGGTATTGAAGTTGATAAATCGAAAGTTGATGCTATTGAAAAGATGTCATGTCCTAAGGACATTAAAGGTATAAGAAGTTTCCTTGGTCATGCCGATTTTTATAGGAGGTTCATTAAAGACTTCTCAAAAATTTCTAGGCCTCTGCTAATCTTTTACAAAAAGATGTTCCTTTTGTATTTGATGATGATTGTGTAGAAGCATTTGAAATACTTAAGAAAGCCTTGATTTCTGCACCTATTGTTTAGCCTCCTGATTGGAATTTACCCTTTGAAATTATATGTGACGCTAGTGATTATGTTGTAGGTGCTGTTCTAGAACAAAGAGTTGATAAGAAATTAAATGTTATCCAATATGCTAGTAAAACTCTAGACAGTGCCCAGAGAAATTATGCTGCTACTGGAAAATACTTTTTAGCAGTTGTATTTGCTTGTGATAAATTCAGACCTTATATTGTTGATTCTAAAGTTATTGTTCACACTGATCATGCTTCTATTAAATATCTTATGGAAAAGAAAGATGCTAAACCTAGACTTATTAGATGGGTTCTTCTACTACAAGAATTTGATTTGCATATTATTGATAGAAAGGGAGCTGAGAACCCCATTGTAGACAACTTGTCTAGGTTAGAGAATGTTTTTGATGACCCACTACCTATTGATGATAGATTTCCGGATGAACAATTAGCTGTCATAAATGCTTCTCATACTACTGCATTGTATGCTAATTATGCTAATTACATTGTTGCTAAATTTATACCACCTAATTTCACATATCAGCAAAAGAAAAAGGATTTCCATGATTTAAGACATTACTTCTGGGATGACCCACACCTTTATAAAGAAGGAGTAGATGGTGTTATTAGACATTGTGTACCTGAGCATGAACAGGAACAGATCCTACGCAAGTGTCACTCCGAGGCTTATGGAGGACACCACGTTGGAGATAGGACTGCACGTAAGGTATTCAATCCGGTTTTTATTGGCCTACTCTTTTCAAGGATGCCCGTAAGTTTGTCTTGTCTTGTGATGAATGTCAAAGAATTGGTAATATTAGTACACATCAAGAAATGCCTATGAACTATTCACTTGTTATTGAACCATTTGATGTTTGGGGCTTTGATTATATGGGACCGTTTCCTTCCTCTAATGGGTATACACATATTTTAGTTGTTGTTGATTACATTACTAAGTGGGTAGAAGCTATTCCAACTAGTAGTGCTGATCATAACACATCTATTAAGATGCTTAAAGAAGTTATTTTTCTGAGGTTTGGAGTCCCTAGATACTTAATGACTGATGGTGGTTCACATTTTATTCATGGTGCTTTTCGTAAAATGCTTGCTAAGTATGATGTTAATCATAGAATTGAATCTCCATATCACACACAGTCTAGTGGCCAAGTAGAACTGAGTAATAGAGAGCTTAAATTAATTTTGCAAAAGACTATTCATAGATCTAGAAAGAATTGGTCCAAGAAACTTGATGATGCATTATGGGCCTATAGAATTGCATATAAAAATCCTATGGGTATGTCTCCATATAAAATGGTTTATGGAAAAGCATGTCACTTACCTCTCGAAATAGAACATAAGGCATATTGAGCCATTAAAGAGCTCAATTATGATTTCAAACTTGCCGGTGAGAAGAGATTATTTAACATTAGCTCACTTGATGAGTGGAGAACCCAGGCCTATGAGAATGCCAAATTGTTTAAAGAAAAAGTTAAAAGATGGCATGACAAAAGGATACAAAAACGTGAGTTTAATGCAGGTAATTATGTTCTATTATACATCTCTCGTTTAAGATTTTTTTGCAGGAAAACTCCTCTCTAAATGGGAAGGTCCTTACGTTATCAAGCAGGTCTGTCGTTCCGGTGCCATAAAAATCAGCAACTTCGAAGGCACAAATCCTAGGGTGGTGAACGGTCAAAGAATCAAACATTATACCTCAGGTAATCCCATAAATGTTGAAACTAATGTTATTGACACCGTAACCCCGGAGTAGTATATAAGGGACACTTTCCAGAATGTTTCAGACTCCGAAAAGGAATAGGTATGTGGTACGATAAGTAAACTGACTCCAAAACAGTTCTAATAGCAATTTTTCTCCGTTTTGGAATATTTAAGAAAATAGGAAAATAAGGAGCAGTCCGGAAAGGACACGAGGCACCCACGAGGGTGGAGGGCGTGCCCTACCCCCCCTGGGCGCACCCCCTGCCTCGTGGGTATCTCGTGTGCCCTCCGAACTCTGATTTCTTGCACAATACTTCTTTTGGTCGGTAAAAATTCATTATATATTCTCCCGAAGGTTTTGACCACCGTACCACGAAAATATCTCATGTTTTTGTTTCGACCTGTTTTTCTGACAGATCTAGATCACCATGACGTCTTCAAGCGCCCCCAAGGACAAGTTTTTTAGAGGGTCATCAACCCCTACCTCGCGGAGGTGCTGCAACACCCTCAAACCATTGAGTTGCGTGAGGGGGTGCTGCACATCCGCGATGTTGAGGGACCAAGGAGCACCGGAAGCGTGGAGACAAGACTCGAAGCAATGGAGCAACAAGTTTTCAAGTGCCAGGGGATGGTGGAATGCGGACTCGACGCCAACCACATGATGATCACGGAGTTCACCAACATTCACAAGCTGGATGCCAAGAACATTGGGGTGACGATCTTCAAGCTTCACGAGAAAATCGAGCACCTCCAAGCCCAAATCTACGACCTGCAAAACCAAAACTGTGAGTATGAATATAGATTCAAGAGGATGAGTTTGGCTGCAAATTTGAGGATCTCGGAGACTCGATCATCTTTCTATGATGGTGAGCCTATGCCTTAGACGATGGAAGACAAGCCTACATCATCAACAACTCCAACATCACTACCACCAAAGGAGAATTGAGTATCGGGTATGGGCACTCCCCTTGGCAACTGCCAAGCTTGGGGAAGTGCCCCGGTATCGTATCACCATCACACTTCTATCTTTACCGTTTTTCTTAATTTGATACTTTTGGTAATATCTTGATCTAGTAGAATAAAGTTTTAGTATGATCTAGTTTTGAGTTTTTATTTATGATCCTTCTATGTAATCGAGTCCGTGAGCTATATATAATAAAGATTAGTTTTGAGTCAAGGGCTTGGTTATCTTTCTATGATCTTGAGGGAATAAAAGAAAGAATAAAAAGAAATAAAGCGATCATATTGATCTTATGGAGAGTAAGGACTTCACATATAAAGAGTATGGTGAATAAAAGTTGTTGAGAGTTGACAAACATAGTTTTGGTCATCGTTGCAATTAATAGGAAGTAATAAATAAAGAGAGGTTTTCACAAATAAATATACTATCTTGGACATCTTTTATGATTGTGAGCACTCATTATAATATGACATGCTAAAAAGTTGATGTTGGACAAGGAAGATATCATAATGGGTTATGTTTTCTTACATCCGAAATAAATTATATTGTCATGGATCATCCAACATGTTGAGCTTGCCTTTCCTCCTCATGCTAGCCAAATTCTTTGCACCAAGTAGAGATACTACTTGTGCTTCCAAATATCCTTAAACCCAGTTTTGCCATGAGAGTCCACCATATCTACCTATGGATTGAGTAAGATCCTTCTAGTAAGTTGTCATTGTTGCAAGCAATAAAAATTGCTCTCTAAATATGTATGATCTATTAGTGTGGAGAAAATAAGCTTTATACGATCTTGTGATATGGAAGAAATAAAAGCGGCGGACTGCCTAATAAAGTTCCATATCACAAGTGGCAATATAAAGTGACGTTCTTTTGCATTAAGATTTTGTGCATCCAACCATAAAAACACATGACAACCCCTGCTTCCCTCTACGAAGGGCCTCTCTTTTATTTTTGTCGTGTACTTTATACAAGAGTCATGGTAATCTTCACCTTTACTTTTTACATTTTATCCTTTGGCAAGCACTGTGTGTTGGAAAGATCCTGATATATATAGCTAATTGGATGTGGATTTTCATAAACTATTATTGTTGACATTACCCTTGAGGTAAAAGGTTGGGAGGCGAAATTATAAGCCCCTATGTTTCTCTGTGTCTGATTAAAGCTTCTTACCCGTAAGTATTGCGTGAGTGTTAGCAATTGTGAAAGACTAAATGATAGTTGAGTATGTGGACTTGTTGAAAAGCTCTTATATTGACTCTTTCTAATGTTATGATAAATTGCAATTGCTTCAATGACTGAGATTATAGTTTGCTAGCTTTCAATGAAGTTTCTAATTCATACTTTACATTGTGGATGGATTGTTAATTTAACATAAGAAATCATATGGCAATATATATATATATGTGTGTGTGTGTGTTGCTGTTCTAAGAATGATCATGATGCCCTCATGTACGTATTTTATTTTATCGACACCTCTATCTCTAAACATGTGGACATATTTTTCGATATCGGATTTTGCTTGAGGACAAGCGAGGTATAAGATTCTAGGAGTTGATACGTCCATTTTGCATCTTGCTTTTATATCGATATTTATTGCATTATGGACTGTTATTACACATTATGTCACAATACTTATGCATTTTCTCTCTTATTTTACAAGGTATACATGAAGAGGGAGAATGTCGACAGCTGGAATTCTGGTCTGGAAAAGTAGCAAATATTAGAGACCTATTCTACACGACTCCAAAAGTCCTAGACTCCACGAAAGTCAGTTTTGGAATATATATAAAAAAATATTGGCTGAAGAAAGCACCAGAGGGGGGCCACCCACCATCCACAAGGGTGGGGGGCGCGCCCACCTCGTGGGCCCCATGGCAGGCCTCCGGTGCCCATCTTTTGCTATATGAAGTCTTTCGCCCTGGAAAAAATTAGGAGGAAGCTTTCGGGAGGAAGCGTCACCGTCTCGAGGCAGAACCTTGGCGGAACCAATCTAGGGCTCAGGTGGAGCTGTTCTGCCGGGGAAACATCCCTCCAGGAGGTGGAAATCATCACCATCGTCATCACCATCGATCCTCTCATCGGGAGGGGGTCGATCTCCATCAACATCTTCACCAGCACCATCTCCTCTCAAACCCTAGTTCATCTCTTGTATCCAATCTTTGCCTCAAAACCTCTGATTGGTACCTGTGGGTTGCTAGTAGTGTTGATTACTCCTTGTAGTTGATGCTAGCTAGTTGGTTTATTCGGTGGAAGATTATATGTTCAGATCCTTTCTGCATATTAATACCCCTCTGATTATGAACATCAATATGATTTGTGAGTAGTTACGATTGTTCCTGAGGACATATGAGAAGTCTTGCTATAAGTAGTCATGTGAATTTGGTATTCGTTCGATATTTTGATGAGATGTATGTTGTCTCTCCTCTAGTGGTGTCATGTGAACGTCGACTACATGACAGTTCACCATTGTTTAGGCCTAGGGGAAGGCATTAGTAAGTAATAAGTATATGATGGGCTGCTAGAGTGACAGAAGCTTAAACCCTAGTTTATGCGTTGCCTCGTAAGGGGCTGATTTGGATCCATATGTTTCATGCTATGGTTAGGTTTACCTTAATACTTCTTTTGTAGTTGCAGATGCTTTCAAGAGGGGTTAATCATAAGTGGTATGCTTGTCCAAGTAAGGGTAGTACCCAAGCACCAGTCCACCCACATATCAAATTATCAAAGTAACCAACGCAAACCATATGAGCATGATGAAAACTAGCTTGACGATAATTCCCATGTGTCCTCGGGAGCGTTTTCCTTTATATAAGAGTTTGTCCAGGCTTGTCCTTTTCTACAAAAAGGATTGGGCCACCTTTCTGCACCTTGTTTACTTTTATTACTTGTTACCCGTTATGAATTATCTTATCACAAAACTATCTGTTACTGATAATTTCAGTGCTTGCAGAGAATACCTTACTGAAAATTGCTTGTCATTTCCTTCTGCTCCTCGTTGGGTTCAACACTCTTACTTATCGAAAGGACTACGATAGATCCCCTATACTTGTGGGTCATCAGATGCCCCGAGTGGCATCCCCTCTTTCTTCTAACGACCATCGGTATTTTAGTCAAAGCTATATTTTTATTTGTCACATACTATGTATTTTGCTTGGATCGTCTTGTATGATATGAGTCTTTGCTTGTTTTGTTTTGTGTTTTAAGTCTTGATTCCTTGCTGGACACACCTATTTGAGAGATCCAAAATTATGTCATGACTTGTTAGAATTGCTCTCTATTCTTCACTTATATTTTTATGAGCTATGGACTTGCTCTAGTGCTTCACTTATATATTTTTGAGCATGGTATGCTTTAGAATTTTTGAAGAAATTCTCTCTTGCTTCACTTAAATTAATTTGAGAGAAAGAAATATTATGCTCATGATCTTCACTTATATTTGATTGAACTTATCAAAAGCAACATATGAAAAATAGTTCCAAAGTGATAGATATCCAAGAAGGATATAATAAAAACTTTCATGAAGATCATTGGACAAAATAAACTTGATTCCTAGTAATAGTTTTGAGATATGATGATGTGATATGTGAGTCATCTTGATGAGTAATTATGCTTTAATAAGAATATTGGTGTTAAGGTTTGTGATTCCCTTTGCAAGCACGAAAGTCAAAAATTATGCAATGGAATTATATCCTACTTGTGGTGCATTATTGATGTCTACTACACAACCTTCTTCTTGTAGATGTTGCTGGGCCTCCAAGTGCAGAGGTTTGTAGGACAGTAGCAAATTTCGCTCAAGTGTATGATCTAAGGTTTATCAATCCTTGGGAGGCGTAGGATGAAGATGGTCTCTGTCAAACAACCCTACAACCAAATAACAAAGAGTCTCTTGTTTCCCCAACACACCCAATAAAATGGTAAATTGTATAGCTGCACTAGTTCGGCGAAGAGATGGTGATACAAGTGCAATATGGATGGTAGATATAGGTTTTTGTAATCTGAAAATATAAAAACAGCAAGGTAACTAATGATAAAAGTGAGCACAAACGGTATTGCAATCCTGGGAAACAAGGCCTAGGGTTCATACTTTCACTAGTGCAAGTTCTCTCAATAATAATAACATAATTGGATCATATAACTATCCCTCAACATGCAACAAAGAGTCACTCTAAAGTCACTAATAGTGGAGAACAAATGAAGAGATTATTGTAGGGTACGAAACCACCTCAAAGTTATCATTTCTGATCGATCTATTCAAGAGTCCGTAGTAAAATAACACGAAGTTATTCTTTCAGTTCAATCTATCATAGAGTTCGTACTAGAATAACACCTTAAGACACAAACCAACAAAAACCCTAATGTCACCTAGATACTCCAATGTCCCCTCAAGTATCCGTGGGTATGATTATATGATATGCATCACACAATCTCAGATTCATATATTCAACCAACACAAAGAACTTCAAAGAGTGCCCCAAAGTTTCTACCGAAGAGTCAAGACGAAAACGTGTGCCAACCCCTATGCATAAGTTCACGAGGTCACGGAACTCGCAAGTTGATCACCAAAACATATATCAAGTGGATCACATGATATCCCATTGTCACCACAGATAAGCACATGCAAGACATACATCAAGTGTTCTCAAATCCTTAAAGACTCAATCCGATAAGATAACTTCAAAGGGAAAACTCAATTCATCACAAGAGAGTAGAGGGGGAGAAACATCATAAGATCCAAATATAGTAGAAAAGCTCGCGATACATCAAGATCGTGCCGACTCAAGAACACGAGAGAGAGAGAGATCAAACACATAGCTACTGGTACATACCCTCAGCCCCGAGGGTGAACTACTCCCTCCTCGTCATGGAGAGCACCAGGATGATGAAGGTGGCCACCAGAGAGGGATTCCCCACTCTGGCAGGGTGGCAGAACGGGTCTAGATTGGTTTTCGATGGCTACGGAGGCTTCTGGCGGCGGAACTCTCGATCTCGGTTTCTTTCTGGAAGTTTCTATATATATAAGAGGTTTTTGCATCAAGAACAAGTTAGGGGGGTCTCCGGGCTGTCCACCAGGCAGGGGGCGCGCCCAGCGGGGTGGGCGCACCCCCCACCCTCGTGGGCAGCACGGGACTCTTTTGGCCCAACTCTTTTACTCCATGTCCTTCTTTTGGTCCAAAAAATAAGTTCCATGAAGTTTTAGGTCAATTAGACTCCGTTTGGTTTTCCTTTTCTGTGAAACTCAAAAACAAGGAAATAAACAGAAACTGGCACTGGGCTCTAGGTTAATAGGTTAGTCCCCAAAATCATATAAAATAGCATATAAATGCATATAAAACATCCTAGATGGATAGTACAATAGCATGGAACAATAAAAAATTATAGATACGTTGGAGACGTATCAAGCATCCCCAAGCTTAATTCCTACTCGTCCTCGAGTAGGTAAATGATAAAAACAAATTTTTTGATGTGGAATGCTACCTAACATATTTATCCATGTAATTCTCTTTACTGTGGCAAGAATATTCAGATCTGAAAGATTCGAGACAAAAGTTTAATATTGACATAAAAATAATAATACTTCAAGCATACTAAAAAAGTAATCATGTCTTCTCAAAATAACATGGCCAAAGAAAGCTATCCCTACAAAATCATATAGTCTGGCTATGCTCTATCTTCATCACACAAAGTATTTACATCATGCACAACCCCGATGACAAGCCAAGAAATTGTTTCATACTTTTGATGTTCTCAAACTTTTTGAATCTTCACGCAATACATGAGCATGAGCCATGGACATAGCACTATAGGTGGAATAGAATGGTGGTTGTGGAGAAGACAAAAAGGAGAAGATAGTCTCACATCAACTAGGCGTATCAACGGGCTATGGAGATGCCCATCCATAGATATCAATGTGAGTGAGTAGGGATTGCCATGCAATGGATGCACTAGAGCTATAAGTGTATGAAAGCTCAACAAAAGAAACTAAGTGGGTGTGCATCCAACTCGCTTGCTCACGAAGACCTAGGGAATTTTGAGGAAGCCCATCATTGGAATATACAAGCCAAGTTCTATAATGAAATATTCCCGCTAGTATATGAAAGTGACAACATAGGAGACTCTCTATCATGAAGATCATGGTGCTACTTTGAAGCACAAGTGTGGTAAAAGGATAGTAGCATTGCCCCTTCTTTCTTTTTTGTTTTTTTGGGCCTTCTTTTCTCTTTCTTTGTTATGGCCAATTTTTTCGTCCGGAGTCTCATCCCGACTTGTGGGGGAATCATAGTCTCCATCATTCTTTCCTCACATGGGACAATGCTCTAATAATGATGACCATCACACTTTTATTTACTTACAACTCAAAGAATTACAACTCGATACTTAGTACAAAATATGACTCTATGTGAATGCCTCCAGCGGTGTATCGGGATATGCAATGAATCAAGAGTGACATGTATGAAAGAATTATGAACGGTGGTTTTGCCACAAATACGATGTCAACTACATGATCATGCAAAGAAATATGACAATGATGAAGTGTGTCATAACAAACGGAACGATGGAAAGTTGCATGGAAATATATCTCGGAATGGCTATGGAAATGCCATAATAGGTAGCTATGGTGGCTGTTTTGAGGAAGGTATATGGTGGGTTTATGGTACCGGCGAAAGTTGTGTGGTACTAGAGAGGCTAGCAATGGTGGAAGGGTGAGAGTGCGTATAATCCATGGACTCAACATTAGTCATAAAGAACTCACATACTTATTGCAAAAATCTATTAGTTATTGAAACGAAGTACTACACGCATGCTACTAGGGGGATATATTGGTAGGAAAAGACCATCGCTCGTCCCCGACCGCCACTCATAAGGAAGGCAATAAAAAAATAAATCATGCTCCGACTTCATCACATAATGGTTCACCATACGTGCATGCTACGGGAATCACAAACTTTAACACAAGTATCTCTCAAATTAACAACTACTCAACTAGAATCACTCTAATATCACTATCTTCATATCTCAAAACAATCATCAAGTATCAAACTTCTCATAGTATTCAATGCACTCTATATGAAAGTTTTTATTATATCCCTCTTGGATGCTTATCATATTAGGACTAATTTCATAACCAAAGCAAATTACCATGCTGTTATAAAAGACTCTAAAAATAATATAAGTGAAGCATGAGAGTTCATCTATTTCTTCAAAATAAAACCACCGCCGTGCTCTAAAAGGATATAAGTGAAGCACTGGAGCAAACGACAATCTACTCCGAAAGATATAAGTGAAGATAAATGAGTAGTTGAATAGTTATGCAACTATGTGAAGACTATATAACATTTAAGACTTTCAGATCTTGGGATATTATTCAAACAGCAAGCAAAACAAAATAAAATAAAATGATGCTCCAAGCAAAACACATGTCATGTGGTGAATAAAAATATAGCTCCAAGTAAAGTTACCGATGAACGAAGACGAAAGAGGGGATGCCATCCGGGGCATCCCCAAGCTTTAGGCTATTGGTTGTCCTTGAATATTACCTTGGGGTGCCTTGGGCGTCCCCAAACTTAGTCTCTTGCCACTCCTTATTCCATAGTCCATCGAATCTTTACCCAAAACCTGAAAACTTCACAACACAAAACTTAACAGAAAACTCATAAGCTCTGTTAGTATAAGAAAATAAACCACCACTTAGGTACAGTTGTGAAGTCATTCTAAATTTATATTGGTGTAATATATACTGTATTCCCACTCATCTACGGTTCATACCCTCCGATACTACTCGTAGATTCATCAAAATAAGCAAACAACACAAAGAAAACAGAATCTGTCAAAAACAGAACAGTCTGTAGTAATTTGTAGGTTTCAAATACTTATGTAACCCCATAAATTCTAAAATAAATTGGTGGACCTGAGGAATTTGTCTGTTAATCATCTTCAGAAAGAATCAACTTAATCACACTCTCCAGTAAAAAATGGCAAAAAACTCGTGAGCGCTAATGGTTCTGTTTTTTACAGCAAGATCGCAAAGACTTTCCCCAAGTCTTCCCTAAGGTTCTACTTGGCACAAACACTAATTAAAACATAAAACCTCAATCATAAATGAGGCTAGATAAATTATTTATTATTAAACAGGAACAAAAATCAAGGAACAAAAATAAAATTGGGTTGCCTCCCAACAAGCGCTATCGTTTAACGCCCCTAGCTAGGCATGATGATTTCAATGATGCTCGCGTAAAAGATAAGAATTGAAATATAAAGAGAGAATCATGAAGAATATGACTAGCACATTTAAGTCTAACCCACTTCCTGTGCATAGGTATTTTGTGAGCAAACAACTTGTGGGAACAAGAATCAACTTGCATAGGAAGGTAAAACAAGGATAACTTCAAGATTTTCATCACATAGAGAGGAAACTCGATATTATTGCAACTCCTACAAGCATATATTCCTCCCTCATAATAATCATCATTAGCATCATGAATAAATTCAACAATATAACCATCACATAAAGCATTCTTTTCATGATCTACAAGCATAGAAAATTTACTACTCTCCACATAAGCAAGATTCTTCTCATTCGGAATAGTGGGAGTATCATAAGAAACTCGAATACTATAAATTGTTTCCACATTAAAAGAGTAATGTTCAGAAAGAGGGTAATCATAATCATGAAAAGTTTTATAAATATAATCATCACTACTTTTTATATCATAAGTGTCATCACAATAATCATCGTAAGTAGCAAGTTTGTTCTCATCATAACCAGTTGAAACCGCTTCCAAGATAGTGGAATCATTACTAAATAAAGCCACGACCTCTCCCAATCCACTTTCACAATTATCAAAATATGGTTCAACATCCTCCAAAATAGTGGGATCATCACTTCCTAAAGTTGACACTCTTCCAAACTCACTTTCATCAATATAATCATCATAAATAGGAGGCATGCTATCATCATAGTAAATTTGCATATCAAAACTTGGGAGGTTAAATATACCATCACTACTAGGAAAAATCCTAGTAGTAGCGCGGGTTAAAAGCTAGTAGTAGCGCGGGTGCATGTTCTACTACTACGACGCTACAGCTAACTAGTAGTAGTAGCGCGGTGCATCCGCGCTACTAGTACGTGTGTTAGTAGTAGCGCGAGTTCGACACGCGCTACTACTAACTATCTGTAGCGTGTGTCTGTGACCCGCGCTACTACTATTAATTTGAAAAACCAAAAAGAAAATCTCGACCCCATGACGCGCGCACGTTGACCGGGAGCAGGGAGATCTCGACCATGACGTGTGCCTCATGGAATCCGTCGAGGGCGTCCGTGGAGGCCAGCTCAGCATGGGCTGGGAGTTGGAGGGCCTGCATCTTGCCATCGTGCATGGGGAGCAGCACCTCGCAGCGGCCGTCGCCATTGAAGTCGGCGACGAGAGGCGACGGGAGGCGGTCCACGTCATGCTTGATCGGGAACCCGTCATCCGATAGCTGGTACCACGCCTCCTGGAATGAGAAGTCGCCCTCGTGCTACCGGAGGAGGAGGGGGATGGGTCAGCTAGCATTTCGGATCGAATCGAAGAGGGGGGAGGAGGAGGGCTGACCTGGAGCAAGAAGAAGACAGTGAAGGCGATGAGGAGGAGGAGGATGCCGAGGTCGCGCTTCCGCATCTTGGCGGCAGCGAGGAGCTCCGGCGACCGCCCACCGGAGGGATCTCAGAGAGGGAGGGGGGAAGAAAGCAGAGTGTACCAGCGGCGGCCACCACTGGAGTATGAGGGAGAGACGAGGAAAGTGAGAGAGGGGGAAAGTGAGAGAGGGGGAAAGTGAGGGAGAGAGGAGGGATTCGGCTGAGGATACGTGGATTTCACCTACCTCGTACTTAGTAGTAGCGAGGGGTATAAAACGGCGCTACTACTATCAACTTAGTAGTAGCGCGGGTTTGTACCCCTCGCTACTACTATGGCATGTCCCGGGAGGGCACGGTAGTGACCGCTTAGTAGTAGTGAGGGTTAAAAACCCGCACTACTAGTATCAACTTAGTAGTAGCGAGGGGTAAAAACCTTTGCTACTAGTAAGTAGCAGTAGCGAGGGTTATAAACCCTTGCTACTAGTAAGCGTCTGCCTATAAGCTTTTCCCTAGTAGTGCATGTTCATGAAACGTAGCATCCCCAAGCTTGGGACAAACATTAATTGCAGCAAATAAATTATCAAACATGTCATTCTCATCAAAAATAGCATCCCCAATCTTGGGCCTTTTCATATCATAAGCATAATCACTCTCATCGTTAATAGTATGGATAGCACCAATAGTATAACAATTATCATCATCACGATGAGTAGTAGGAGCAACATCATTTGGGAGAGATACATTTTTTCCTTTGCTTCTCCGTCTTTTCTTTCTCTTCTGCACATCATGTGTGGGTTCAATCCTCCTTTTGGAGCTCCTTATTAATGAGATTGGTTGAATAGAAGGCTCCTCCTCGTTACCTGACTCATCATAAGAAATAATAGGAGAATATTGGGAAGTCTCTTCCCTTTCATTAGTGTTATCTTCATCTTCTACTTGTTTTCTTGTCTTTATGTAATTGGCAATATAAGTATTTTCAATACAATTCAGTGCACAATACATAAAAATTTCTTCTAGATCAAAATCAAGAAATCTATCAAGATTAAATTTTGGAATACCCTCATTTATACGTTTCATTTCTACATACCACAAAATAAGACTAAGCTCTTTATGATGCTCAAGGGTAATCAAGTTATCACAATTTTTGGACACGGTTTGATCATGAAACAAATAGCATTGGAGCTTTAAATGACCATGTTCATTGCAAAGTTCACAAGGATGGCGATAAATATTGAATCTTTCAGCACAATCATCTAGCCTTTCTTGCAACCGTTTAGTTTCTAAATAGTTATGCCTCTTGCAAAATCTATCTTCCCTATTTGGTGTGTGCTTGCAAGCTCTAAGTATTGCACAAAAGTTGACAGGCTTATAAGAGAGATTTTCATCATGACTAGTGCAATCATCATTAGTACTATGGATATTCAAAGAGTTCGTACTAATAACATTGCAATCATGCTCATCATTCAAAGATTTAGTGCCAAACATTCTAATGCATTCTTCTTCTAACACTTTGGCACAATTATTGGAATCCTTATTTTCATGAAAGATATTAAAAAGATGAAGCATATGAGTTACCCTCAATTCCATTGTTTTTGTAGTTTTCTTTTACAAACTAAACTAGTGATAAAATAAGAAACTAAAATATTCGATTGCAAGATCTAAAGATATACCTTCAAGCACAAACATCCCCGGCAACGGCACCAGAAAAGAGCTTGATGTCTACTACACAACCTTCTTCTTGTAGATGTCGTTGGGCCTCCAAGTGCAGAGGTTTGTAGGACAGTAGAAAATTTCCCTAAAGTGGATGACCTAAGGTTTATCAATCCGTGGGAGGCGTAGCATGAAGATGGTCTCTCTCAAACAACCCTGCAACCAAATAACAAAGAGTCTGTTGTGTCCCCAACACACCCAATACAATGGTAAATTGTATAGGTGCACTAGTTTGGCGAAGATATGGTGATACAAGTCCAATATGGATGGTAGATATAGGTTTTTGTAATCTGAAAATATAAAAACAGCAAGGTAACTAATGATAAAAGTGAGCATAAACGGTATTGCAATGCTGGGAAACAAGGCCTAGGGTTCATACTTTCACTAGTGCAAGTTCTCTCAACAATAATAACATAATTGGATCATGTAACTATCCCTCAACATGCAATAAAGAGTCACTCCAAAGTCACTAATAGCGGAGAACGAACAAAGAGATTATTGTAGGGTACGAAACCACCTCAAAGTTATCCTTTCTGATCGATCTATTCAAGAGTCCGTAGTAAAATAAGACGAAACTATTCTTTTCGTTCGATCTATCATAGAGTTCATACTAGAATAACACTTTAAGACACAAATCAACCAAAACCCTAATGTCACCTAGATACTCCAATGTCCCCTCAAGTATCCGTGGGTATGATTATATGATATGCATCACACAATCTCAGATTCATCTGTTCAACCAACACAAAGAACTTCAAAGAGTGCCCCAAAGTTTCTACCGGAGAGTCAAGACGAAAATGTGTGCCAACCCCTATGCATAAGTTCACAAGGTCACTGAACTTGCAAGTTGATCACCAAAACATACATCAAGTGGATCACGTGATATCCCATTGTCACCACAGATAAGCACATGCAAGACATACATCAAGTGTTCTCAAATCCTTAAAGACTCAATCCGATAAGATAACTTCAAAGGGAAAACTCAATTCATCACAAGAGAGTTGAGGGGGAGAAACATCATAAGATCCAAATATAGTAGCAAAGCTCGCGATACATCAAGTTCGTGCCGCCTCAAGAACACGAGAGAGAGAGAGAGAGATCAAACACATAGCTACTGGTACATACCCTCAACCCAAAGGGTGAACTACTCCCTCCTCGTCATGGAGAGCGCCGGGATGATGAAGATGGCCACCGGAGAGGGATTCCCCCCTCCGACAGGGTGCGGAATGCATCTAGATTGGTTTTCGTGGCTACGAAGGCTTCTGGCAGTGAAACTCCTGATCTCGGTTTCTTTCTGGTAGTTTCTGTATATATAAGAGGTTTTGGCGTCGAGAACAAATCAGGGGGGTCTCCGGGCTGTCCACGAGGCAGGGGGCACGTGAAGGAAATATGCCCTAGAGGCAATAATAAAGTTATTATTTATTTCCTTATAATCATGATAAATGTTTATTATTCATGCTAGAATTGTATTAACCGGAAACATAATAAATGTGTGAATACATAGACAAACAAAGTGTCACTAGTATGCCTCTACTTGACTAGCTTGTTAATCAAAGATGGTTATGTTTCCTAACCATGAACAATGAGTTGTTATTTGATTAATGAGGTCACATCATTAGTTGAATGATCTGATTGACATGACCCATTCCATTAGCTTAGCACACGATCGTTTAGTATGTTGCTATTGCTTTCTTCATGACTTATACATGTTCCTATGACTATGAGATTATGCAACTCCCGTTTGCCGGAGGAACACTTTGGGTGCTACCAAACGTCACAACGTAACTGGGTGATTATAAAGGAGCATTACAGGTGTCTCCGAAGGTAGATGTTGGGTTGGCGTATATCGAGATTAGGATTTGTCACTCCGATTGTCGGAGAGGTATCTCTAGGCCCTCTCGGTAATACACATCACATAAGCCTTGCAAGCATTACAACTAATATGTTAGTTGTGAGATGATGTATTACGGAACGAGTAAAGAGACTTGCCGATAACGAGATTGAACTAGGTATTGGATACCGACGATCGAATCTCGGGCAAGTAACATACCGATGACAAAGGGAACAACGTATGTTGTTATGCGGTCTGACCGATAAAGATCTTCGTAGAATATGTAGGAGCCAATATGGGCATCCAGGTCCCGCTATTGGTTATTGACCGGAGACGTGTCTCGGTCATGTCTACATTGTTCTCGAACCCGTAGGGTCCGCACGCTTAAGGTTACGATGACAGTTACATTATGAGTTTATGCATTTTGATGTACCGAAGGTTGTTCGGAGTCCCGGATGTGATCATGGACATGACGAGGAGTCTCGAAATGGTCGAGACGTAAAGATTGATATATTGGAAGCCTATGTTTGGATATCGGATGTGTTCCGGGTGAAATCAGGATTTTACCGGAATACCGGGAGGGTTACCGGAACCCCCCGGGAGCTATATGGGACATAGTGGGCCTTGGTGGAAAAGAGAAGAGGCTGCCCTAGATGGGCTGTGCGCCTCCCCCTTCCCCTAGTCCTATTAGGACTAGGAGAGGTGGCCGGCCCCCTCCTCCTCTTTTCCCCCTCCGCGAATCCTATTCCGACTAGGATTGGGGGGGGGGAATCCTACTCCTAGAGGGAGTAGGACTCTCCTGCGCCCTCCTCCTTGGCCGGCCAGCCTCCCCCCCTCTACTCCTTTATATACGGAGGCAGGGGACACCTCTAGACACACAAATTGATCCACGTGATCTATTCCTTAGCCGTGTGCGGTGCCCCCTGCCACCATATACCTCGATAATACTGTAGCGGAGTTTAGGCGAAGCCCTGCTGCTGTAGTACATCAAGATCGTCACCACGCCGTCGTGCTGACGGAACTCTTCCCCGACACTTTGCTGGATTGGAGTCCAGGGATCGTCATCGAGCTGAACGTGTGCTCGAACTCGGAGGTGACGTAGCTTCGGTGCTTGATCGGTTGGATCGTGAAGACGTACGACTACTTCCTCTACGTCGTGTCATCGCTTCCGCAGTCGGTCTGCGTTGGGTACGTAGACAACACTCTCCCCCTCGTTGCTATGCATCACATGATCTTGCGTGTGCGTAGGAAAATTTTTGAAATTTCTATGAAACCCAACAGCACGCCCAGGGGGTGGGCGCGCCCCCCACCCTCATGGGCAGCCCGGCACTCTTCTGGCCCAACTCTTTTACTCCATGTCCTTCTTCTGGTCCAAAAATAAGTTCCATGAAGTTTTCGGTCATTTGGACTCCATTTGGTTTTCCTTTTCTGCGAAACTCAAAAACAAGGAAAAACAGAAACTGGCACTGGCTCTAGGTTAATATGTTAGTCCCAAAAATCATGTAAAATAGAATACAAATGCATATAAAACATCCTAGATGGATAATATAATAGCATGGAACAATCAAAAATTATAGATACGTTTGAGACGTATCAATTATTCGGTGTTAATTATGCTTAATGCTCGCTTATGAGATTATCCGTTTCTTGGTTGGTCGCTTCTCAATCTTTTGCTAGCCTTCATTTTGCACTAAGTATGATCACTACTTGTGCATCCAAAAACCTTTAAACCAGTTTTGCCACATGAGTCCACTATATCTACCTATATGCGGTATTCTTTTGTCGTTCTAAGCAAATTTGTGTGTGCCGTCTATAATTTTCAAAATAAACTTCTCTTTTGTGTGTTCGTATTGCTCGCGAGGCAGTGAGGGGTGGCTAATATTTTCCATGCTAGATGTGTTATTCTCATGATGAGTGTTTATTCACTTGTCATTGCACGAGACTAAGGCAAAGGTATTAGGGATGCCCAGTCTCGAAATGAAAAACGAATTTACTTTATGTTGTCAAATAATAAATTCCTTGGAAAGTGTTGGTATGGAAGGCAACCGTGGATTCGGCTAGCCATGGAAAGTGAAAGTATGGTGGAAAAAGGAATGAAATTTATTTTCTATTTGGGAACCACCTATCATATATCTAGCATGGAAAGTGTTCGAAACTCTAAGTCTTTTTCGTTGGTGGGAAGGACACACCTCCCAAAATGTTTTTATCTCTAAGTTTTTCGCTTTGAGCTCTGGCACCTCTAAAAATCCCTACTTCCCTCTGTGAAGGGCCTTTATTTTACTTTATGCAATTTTTATTTCAAATTTGAGTCTCCATCTTCTCTTATAAAGCACCAACTAGGAGGCACTATGATCATACTTGAGCATTGGGTCTAGTTAATATGCGAGTGTGTTTCATGAATGGATCAATGATTAAGCATGATGGGCTAGGGATAGCTTATTTTAGCGTTGATATTTTGAAATACAAGGTTGCTTGTTGATATGCTTGAGTATTTAAGTTGTCATGTCAAAACTAGATAATTGCTTTGAACAATACACTAGTAGGAAAATGCTTATACATAGAATTTTAGCAGTAGCGCCTGTTTGGGCACACACACTACTGGTATTTACCAGTAGCGCCGACCAGAACGGGCGCTACTGCTAGTGAGTAGTAGCAGCGCTGGTTGGCGCGGGCCGCCGGGGCCAAAGGGCAGGCCACTTAGCTGTAGCGTGTGTTTTGCGCCAGCGTTATAGCTAGTGGGCTTAGCAGTAGCGCTAGCCCATTGCCCGCGCTGTTGTTAAGCCCACTCCCTCTCCCCCCGCGCGCCCCCGGCCCGGCCTGCCTCATCTCTCACTAAAGCTCACTCACACTCTCCACACTCCTCCCTCTCAATCCCCCGCGTGCACCGTCGACCCGCACGCTGTCGTCCCCCGGGCCGGCCCTCCTCCCTGCTGCTTCGGCCGCCCTCACCTACGCCGGCCCTCCTCCTCGCCGGCCGCCCTCCCCCGGGTCGGCCTCCTCCCCCGCCGGCCGCCCCGGCCCCCGTGCTGGCTCTCCTCCCACGCCATCCCTCCTCCACCGTACCGAGAGGTACTCCTCCCTCTCCTTCCTCCTCCTCCCCCCCCCTAGCTAGTTATAGTTATTAGAGTAGTTATTTTGAATCCTATGTAGTTGAAAAAATGTAGGTTATTAGAATAATTAGGTATGAACCCTAGTTAATTCGTATGAACCCTAGGTTTTTAAATTTATCTAGGTTTTAAAGTTAGGACAGAAATTTAGCTAGGTTTTTAATTAGGTGTAGTTAATAGAATTTAGGTGTTTTAGTTGTTTTAGGTGTAGTTAACAGAATTTTAGGTGTTTTAGTTGTTTTAGGTGTAGTTAACAGAATTGTAGGTATTTTTTTAGTTAAAGCAATTGTTGTTATTTTTTTAGTTAAAGCAATTTTTCCTGTTATATGCAAATTTGCAGTGGACATGACATATTTGGAACATGTCACATTTTGGACATGTCATATTTTTCCGAGTGGCCTATGTTTTGCCAGAAATGTTGATTCGTTTATGTTCTGGCAAATTTCAGGCGCTCGATATGTCCTATTTTTAGCAAAGGTCATGCCAAATTTTGCTAAGTGTTTATTAATTTTGTTTTCATAGTTAAGCATTTAGTTCTCGACGTCGACGATGCCTATCCCGCATCCTCGTCGTCAACTCGGCGGAGGACTCCTGGTTGAGCCGAGGGGCCATGTCCGGGACTGGGCTCCGCCAGGCTGGTACTGGGTTGTGCTACCTTCTGGTGAGCGCAGCTTAGTGAAGAGCCAACCCGTCGTCGACCCGGAGCTTCTTTGGTGGCAGTCACGTGGGCCTGCATCGGTGGAGAGGCTTGAGTCCCCCGCGTAGGTGGTACAACATCGTGTCACGGAGGAGAATGCGCACGTCCAGCGCTACTTGGTTGCGTTGGCGAACGGCCGGTTCTCGAATACCTGACAGATTATTTGGGGATCTCACCGGAGCTATGATCCGGTGATGGTTCCTTCTCTTTGGGTGTACACCGCAGCCCACTGAACCTAGAGGAGCTATTATTCGAGATGTATTAGTGATATTATATGATGATCTTTGCTACAAACTGCTATATATGTATTCGATGATGGATTATTAATTACCTATTAGTTATTTGCTTATTGAATGCAAAAGATGAGCGTCGTTTGTGCTACAAACTACTATATATGTATTCATGATGGATTATATGATGATCTTTGCTACAAACTACTACAAACTACAAATTTTAGGTGTTTTAGTTGTTATATGATGATCTTTGCTACAAACTACTATATATTTATTCGATGATGGATTATTAATTACCTATTAGTTATTTGCTTATTGAATGCAAAAGATGAGCGCCGTTTGTGCTACAAACTACTATATATGTATTCATGATGGATTATATGATGATCTTTGCTACAAACTACTACAAACTACAAATTTTAGGTGTTTTAGTTGTTATATGATGATCTTTGCTACAAACTACTATATATGTATTCGATGATGGATTATTAATTACCTATTAGGAAATGTCTGACGACGAAAGGGAATTCGCTATGTGTGAGTACTGCGAAGATAAGCGCGGTCTGTGCGACAGGCCTCACTTGGTAGAAGGTCGGCGCTTCAGCATCAAGCTCCAAGAGACCTTCGATGTTGAAACGGTACGCAATGACGACAAGTGTTTTTTGTTATTTTTTGCACGACTTCTCTACTTCTTCAACATGTAATTTCCGTCTTTTACAATTTGACTAGCTTATCCCATGCCATGCAAGACGCTATGTCTTGGAGAAGATGGGTTTTGAAGATCATGAAAGAATGGAGACAAAGATAATTCAACTAAGGACCCATCATGGTTATGATTTTTCTGTAAATCTATACAATTCTGTGAACTCATCCAATTTTGGTTGACTGAATTGGGAAGCCCTTTGCAAGGCATATGATTTTCATGAGGGTATGCTTCTCACCTTCGATCTTGGTGATCCTGACATCAACGAAAATGATATGACCATTTGGGTCCTTGTTGACACGCTTCCAGTTCTACCGCTGTGTGAGTTTCTTAAACATATTTACTAGGTAATTTATATTGTTTATTTCAAAATATTTGACAGTTTATTTCCATTAACAGCTTATTTTCATTCTTCAAAGAATGTACGGAAAATGCTAGATAGAACCTACTACTACAATGATGAAGAACAATTAACTTATAAGGAGCAAGATGGTCTTATCGCATTTTTTACTGATATTGAGAATTACAATAGCTATTATCAAACTCCTCCACATTATGGTCAATATGTGCCACTAGTGCACGTGTTGAACTACGGTAACATCAATGGAGATATCATGGCAAGATTTTCTACTATTACGACATCCGTGCATCTTTTGCATAAATTCTTCTAAAACTAAACTATATTGCTAACTACAAAGTTATTACTATGCTTTTGACCAGAAAATCCTGATGGATTGTGTGCCTCATCTGATGTTGATGAGAGGTCGCGTTAATGTTATGAGCTTACAGCCACCACGGCCAGGTCAGCCGCAGTATCCACATCACTCCGGTCCAAACCGGATTTCTAAAAGCGAGGAAGCCATGATAATTGATGATTTCAAAAAATGTTTGAACCATCGTAGAGAGCTATTGGGAAGCAACATTGTGCGTAGGCCAAGACTTGGAGACAAGATGATCTCCATTCTTTATTATGGAGAGTCAATTTTCCTTAATGCAGCGTCAATGCCTATCTTGTTTTATGATATTTTACCTAAGAGAGGGTAGAGTAGGTCCTATGAGAGGAGTAGGTCATAGCTAGAATGTGTTATTATGTGCTACAATGTGTTAGAGTTGATGATGATGAGGAGGAGGAGGAGTTGTGATTATGACTAGTGACCAACTTGTTATATGATGTCTCATTGACGAACATTGTTTGATGGTGATGTCAAGTGGTAATGAATATGCTATTTAAACATACTAGTTCATGATGAGTTGTTATTGTATAAAAGATATATCTGTTTAAACATGTACAACGCCAAAATGCTAAAAAAAAATAAAAGTTAGCAGTAGCGCTGGCCTAAAACCGCGCTACTAGTAGTTGAACTTACCAGTAGCGCTGGCCTAAAAACACGCTACTGCTACAAAATAGCTGTAGCGGCGTAGCAGTAGCGCTGGTGCCAGCGCTACTGGTAGCACAAAAACCGGCGCTACTGGTAAGCATTTTCCTAGTAGTGATATAAAAGTCCAAATGTCCATGCTATAAAGAAAAGAAATATGAGATGACATGTTAGGCAGCATTCCACATAAAAAATTCTGTTTTTATCACTTACCTACTCGAGGAAGAGTAGGAGTTAATCTTGGGGATGCTGATACGTCTCCAGCATATCTATAATTTTTGATTGTTCCATGTTGTTAGATTATCAATCTTGGATGTTTTATAATCAGTTTATATCTTTTTTTTGTACTAACCTATTGACATAGTGCCAAGTGCCAGTTTTTCTTTTCTGCATGTTTTTTACATCGCAGGAAATCAATACCAAACGGTGTCGAAATGCAACAAAACTTTACGGAGATTTTTTTATGGACGAGAAGACACCCAATGGGCCAGTCCAGCGCCTGGGGGGTGCTCCGAGGGGAGTGAGGGAGTCCTGGACTAAGGGGTCCTCGGGCGTCCGGCCTGTTATCCATGGGCCAGACTGATGGGCTGTGAAGACATGAAGGCCGAAGACTATACCTGAATCCAGATTGGACTCTCCTTGGCGTGGAAGGCAAGCTTGGCAACCGACTACGAAGATTCCTTCCTATGTAACCGACTATGTAAACCCTAGATTCCCCCGGTGTCTATATAAACCGGAGGGGTTAGTCCGGAAAACATACATTCATTACCATATTCATACAGGCTAGGCTTCTAGGGTTTAGCCATCACGATCTCGTGGTAGATCAACTCTTGTAACACCCATATTCATGAATATCAATCAAGCAGGACGTAGGGTATTACCTCCATAGAGAGGGCCCGAACCTGGGTACACATTGTGTCCCCTATCTCCTGTTACCATCGATCCTAGACGCACAGTTCGGGACCCCCTACCCGGGATCCGCCGATTTTGACACCGACATTGGTGCTTTCATTGAGAGTTCCACTGTGCCGTCCACGAAAGGTTCGATGGCTCCTTCAATCATCTACAGCGACGCTGTCCAAGGAGAAACCTTCTTCCCCGGATAGATTTTTGTATTTGGTGGCTTCGTACTGCGAGCCAACTCGCTTGGCCATCTGGAGCAGATCGATAGCTATGCCCCTGGCCACCAGGTCAGGTTTGGAAAGCTTGAACTATGTCGCAGATATCCATGGAGACTTGATCTTCAATGGATGTGAGACCGCAGCGATCGCTCCCCTCGCTCCGATGAACATGACCAAAATCTGTCACCGGATCACATCCAGCGGATGGTTCCTGCTGGTGCAACAGCCTTAGAACCGGAGCAAATCGTGCCATCCGAAGCCACAGAGTCCCTGGCGTTGGAGCCGCACACGGACTCGGCACCCCACGATATCTACGTCAATGGAACTCCCGACTCGTCCCCGGCTATGACTTCTGAATCGGGTACGCCTACGGACACCGAGGTGGATCGGTTATCGATTTTCGAATTGAGCGCCGCAGACATCTTCCAGCACTCACCCTTGGGTGATGTGCTAAACTCTTTAAAGAACTTGTCCTTGGAGAAGGACTCACAGCCGAACTATGTTCGGTTCGAGCCAGAGGATCATGATGGGAAATTTTGTTTCCCACCCGCCACCCACTTCATAGCCACTATCGATGATTTAACCGACGTGCTAGAGTATGGCTCCGAAGACATCGATGGTATGGACGACGATGCCGGTATGGAGCAAGGCCAAGACCCGCCGTTCACTAGACGTTGGACGGCCACCTCTTCGTACGATGTGTACATGGTCGACACACCTAAAAAAGCTAGCGACGATGGTAAAGGGGATCCAGTCGCAGATAAACCTTCTGAGACACAGTCCAAGTGTCGGCGCCCCAAACACCGCTTTAACCCTCGTCGCTCAAAAAATGACAAAACTGGCACCGGAGAAAATGGTACTCCAGGCGACGCCAAAAACAATGAAGACCCTGTTGCAGCTGCATCCAAACAGGAGAACAAGACAAAGGGAAAGATGACCCTGATAAACATGCCACGCCCAATGACTCGGATGATGGTAGTTATCGTCCAGTCTCCGAAGATGAGGAGAGCCTCGGTAGCGAGGATTTCATCGTGCCTAAGTCACCCCTAGAGAAGGAACGCTTCAAGCGCCAGCTAATAGCTACCGCCAGAAGCCTGAAAAAGAAACAACAGCAACTCCAGGCCGATCAAAACTTGCTCATTGACATGTGGACTGATGTCGTGGTAGCCAAAGAATACGGCCTTGAGCGCCAAGTCAAGAGTTACCCAAAGCATAGACTGCTATCTCAGTTCGATGAGGAGGCACCAAATCCCATACCTCCCTCACGCAATGCAGACCGACCACCACGCGGTCGGGATAGTGCGGCGGACTGACCACCCCGCGGTCGAGATAAAGCAGCAACTCAGGCTGAACAACAGCCCGCCCACCACCTCACAAACACAGGGACAGAGCAGCTCGGGACCATACATACGACCTTCGGCAGGAGCTGGACAGCAGAGCAGGACACAGAAGATCAATCTATGGATCGCGAGGACGCTTCAAGACTCGGGATGACGGCTACCTATTCGGGCATGACAAACCTAGTCACACCCGGGCCGATAATCATAGACGCACTCCATCAGAGGTGCGTCGTGATGAGGCCCGATATAGAGGTGCCGCACAACCTCTGTGCTTCACAGATGAGGTGCTGGATCACGAATTCCCTGAGGGGTTCAAGCCCGTCAATATCGAATCATACGATGGAACAACCGACCCCGCAGTATGGGTCGAAGATTTTATTCTCCACATCCACATGGCCCGAGGAGATGACCTCCACACTATCAAATACCTCCCATTAAATCTCAAAGGACCGGCTCGCCACTGGCTGAACAGCCTTCCTGAAAATTCCATCGGCAGCTGGGAGGACTTGGAAGAAGCCTTCCTCAACAACTTCCAAGGTACATATGTCCGGCCACCCGATGCCGATGACCTAAGCCACATATTTCAACAATCCGGAGAATCATCCAGAAAATTCTGGACTAGGTTCCTAACCAAAAAGAACCAGATCGTTGGCTGTCCGGATGCCGAAGCCCTAGCGGCCTTTAAACATAGCATCCGGGACGAATGGCTAGCCCGCCACCTCGGCCAAGAAAAGACAAGATCCATGGCAGCCCTCATGGCACTTATGTCCCGCTTTTGCGCGGGAGAAGATAGTTGGCTGCCTCGTGGTACAAACACAACCAACGAAGCAGGCCCCTCCGAGGCCAAAAATAGCACCAGCAAGCTCCGGCGCAACAGACGCAAACGCCGAAGCAATGGCGATAACACCGATGACACCACAGTTCACGCCGGATTCAGCGGCTCCAAATCCGGCCAGCGAAATGATAACCCACAAGTATAGGGGATCGCAACAGTTTTCGAGGGTAGAGTATTCAACCCAAATTTATTGATTCGGCACAAGGGGAGCCAAAGAATATTCTCAAGTATTAGCAGTTGAGTTTCAATTCAACCACACCTGGAAACTTAGTATCTGCACCAAAGTATTTAGTAGCAAAGTAATATGATAGTAGTGGTAACGGTAGCAAAAGGTAACAGTAGTAAAAGTAATGTTTTTGGTATTTTGTAGTGATGATAGCAATAGCAACGGAAAAGTAAATAAGCGAAGAACAATATATGAAAAGCTCATAGGCAATGGATCAGTGATGGAGAACTATGCCAGATGTGGTTCA
The DNA here is from genome assembly GCF_003073215.2 of Triticum urartu. NCBI lineage: Eukaryota > Viridiplantae > Streptophyta > Magnoliopsida > Poales > Poaceae > Triticum > Triticum urartu. Next base: position 585,222,636 of record NC_053028.1, read on the forward strand.
TCATGTAACAGTCATAACCTAGGGTGACACAGAACTAGCTCCAGTTCATCAATGTAATGTAGGCATGTATTCCGAACATAGTCATATGTGCTTATGGAAAAGAACTTGCATGACATCTTTTGTCCTACCCTCCCGTGGCAGCAGGGTCCTTACGGAAACTAACGGATATTAAGGCCTCCTTTTAATAGAGAACCGGAACAAAGCATTAACACATAGTGAATACATGAACTCCTCAAACTACGGTCATCATCGGTAAGTATCCCGATTATTGTCACTTCGGGGTTAACGGATCATAACACATAATAGGTGACTATAGACTTGCAAGATAGGAGCAAGAACACTCATATATTGATGAAAACATAATAGGTTCAGATCTGAAATCATGGCACTCGGGCCCTAGTGACAAGCATTAAGCATAGCAAAGTCATAGCAACATCAATCTCAGAACATAGTGGATACTAGGGATCAAACCCTAACAAAACTAACTCGATTACATGATAGATCCCATCCAACCCATCACCGTCCAGCAAGCCTACGATGGAATTACTCACGCACGGCGGTGAGCATCATGAAATTGGTGATGGAGGATGGTTGATGATGACGATGGCGACAGATTCCCCTCTCTGAAGCCCTGAACGGACTCTAGATTAGCCCTCCCGAGAGGTTTTAGGGCTTGGCAGCGGCTCTGTATCGTAAAACGCGATGAATTCTTCTCCCTTATTTTTTCCTCCCCGAAACACAATATATGGAGTTGGAGTTGGAGTCGGAGAGGCAACAGGGGGCCCACGAGGTAGGGGGCGCGCCCTAGGGGGGCAGGCGCGCCCCCACCCTCGTGGATAGGTGGTGGGCCCCTGGCCTTCATCGTTTGCAGTTATTTTTCATATTTTCCAAAAAGTTGCTCCGTGAAGTTTCAGGTTTGAGAGCGTTTGTTTCTGCACATAAATAACTCCATGGTAATTCTGCTGAAAACAGCGTCAGTCCGGGGTAGTTCCATTCAAATCATGCAAGTTAGAGTCCAAAACAAGGGCAAAAGTGTTTGGAAAAGTAGATACGATGGAGACGTATCAACTCCCCCAAGCTTAAACCTTTGCTTGTCCTCAAGCAATTCAGTTGACAAACTGAAAGTGATAAAGAAAAACTTTTACAAACTTTGTTTGCTCTTGTTGTTGTAAATATGTAAAGCCAGCATTCAAGTTTTCAGCAAAGATTATAACTAACCACATCTTCTATATCTAAATAGCTAGCCCCCACTAACATATTTCTCTCAACATGCAAGCATGCCACCTCATCATTCAAGATGCATCAGGAAAGGCCCACCTCAACATGCAACTATTCATATTAAAAATCCAATACAACATGCATGCATGTAAAATTTCATTTTATTATGCTATTTACGTTTAATTCTTATATACTTTCAAAAACTATTGTTTCAAGAATTCATGTTCCATATAATCAAAATCTCATTCAAATATTGCAAACATTCCTGCAACAACGTGCGGGGCATCATCTAGTTCACAATAACGCATAGGTCTCAAGTTTACTCATATCAATGGCATAATCAACTAGCGAGCAATAATAATAAATCTCGGATGACAACACTTTCTCAAAACAATCATAATATGATATAACAAGGTGGTATTTCGCTAGCCCTTTCTGAGACCACAAAACATAAATGCAGAGCACCTTTAAAGACCAAGGACTGACTATACATTGTAATTCATGGTAAAAGAGATCCAGTCAAGTCATACTCAATGTAAACTAACAATAATGAATGCAAATGACAGCGGTTCTCTCCAACTGGTGCTTTTTAATAAGAGGATGATGACTCAGCATAAAAGTAAATAGATAGGCCCTTCGCAGAGGGAAGTAGGGATTTGTAGAGGTGCCAGAGCTCGGTTTTGAAACAGAGATGAATAATAATTTGAGCGGTATACTTCCATTGTCAACATAACAACCAAGAGATGGCGATATCTTCCATGCTACACACATTATAGGCGGTTCCCAAACAGAATGGTAAAGTTTATACTCCCCCTTCCACCAACAAGCATCAATCCATGGCTTGCTCGAAACAATGAGTGCCTCCAACTAACAAGAGTCCCAGGGGGAGTTTTGTTTGCAATTATTTTGATTTAGTTTTCATAAAGCATGGGACTGGGCATCCCGGTGACCAGCCATTTATCTCGTGAGTGAGGAGCGGAGTCCACTCCTCTTGAGAATAACCCGCCTAACATGGAAGATACAGACAGCCCTAGTTGATACATGAGCTATTCGAGCATACAAAATAGGATATTTATTTGAAGGTTTAGAGTTTGGCACATACAAATTTACTTGGAATGGCACGTAGATACCGTATATAGGTAGGTATAGTGGACTCATGTGGAATAACTTTGGGGTTTAAGGGATTGGATGCACAAGCAGTATTCCCGCTTAGTACGGGTGAAGGCTAGCAAAAGACTGGGAAGCGACCAGCTAGAGAGTGACAACAGTCATGAACATGCATTAACATTAATCAACACCGAGTGCAAGCATGAGTAGGATATAATCCACCATGAACATAAATATCGTGAAGGCTATGTTGATTTTGTTTCAACTACATGCGTGAACATGCGCCAAGTCAAGTCACTTAAATCATTCAGAGGAGGATACCACCCTATCATACCACATTACAACCATTTTAATAGCATGTTGGCACGCAAGGTAAACCATTATAAGCTCCTAGCTAATCAAGCATGGCACAAGAAACTATGATCTCTAGTTGTCATTGCAAACAGGTTTATTCATGATAGGCTGAATCAGGAACGATGAACTAATCATATTTACAAAAACAAAAGAGGTCGAGTTCATACCAGCTTTTCTCATCTCAGTCAGTCCATCATATATCGTCATAATTGCCTTTCACTTGCACGACCGAACGATGTGAATAATAATAATAATGCACGTGCATTGGACTAAGCTGGAATCTGCAAGCATTGAATAAACAGGAGAAGACAAGGCAATATGGGCTCTTTTGTCAGATCAACAATAATGCATATAAGAGCCACTTCAACAATTTAATTAAGGTCTTGTCCTATCGACCCCCAAAGTAAAGAAAAGAAATAAAACTATTTACACGGGAAAGCTCCCAACAGGCAAAAGAAGAACAAGAAATCTTTTTGGGTTTTATTTTTAATTACTACTACAAGCATGGAAATTAAACTAATTAAAAGTTACAACTAATTTTTTTGGTTTTTCTTAAGGTTTATTTAACACACAAGAAGAAAGCATAAAAGGAAAATAACTAACATGGATGATACAATGAAAAAGTATGAGCACCGACATCTAGCAATGAGTGTGTGAACATAAATGTAATGTCTGTGGGAAATATGTACTCCCCCAAGCTTAGGTTTTTGGCCTAAGTTGGTCTATGGCCACGGCTGGCCTGGCGGATATCCATAATAGTAGCTGGGGTTGTACTGCGATGAAGAAGAAGACTCCGATTGCCACTGGCTGGCAATCATCTCCGGATCCCACTGGTAATTAGACTGTCGTGAAGGATCAACTTGTGTTCTGGCTCTGGCTCCATGGCTGGTGCAGGGTTCCGGTAGGCGTGAATAGCCTCTAACGGAATAAGGTACTGGCCTGCAGATAAATCAAACAAAGAAGGAGCAGGCAGGGTAATAGTCTGAGGATGATGTTTATCAAAGAACAATTTGTATTTAAGCTCTCCTTCCCTATTCTTAACAATAAAATCATGTGCCGACATACTTCTATAATCTAAATAAACACGAGGCAGCACTTTTTCTTCCTTCTCATAATGCCTAATAGGTATGTTAAAATGTGCAGCTAGGCGTGAGGCATAGATGCCTCCAAAGATGGGGCCCTTGGTACGGTTCAGACTTAACCGTTTAGTAATAATGCCGCCCATACTAATAGAGTTATCACCGTATAAACCATGGAGCAAAATAATAATATCAGGGACACTAAGGTTTCCACAGTTTCCGCGACCAATTAAACAACGACTAGCAAATAATGCAAAATAGCGTAAAATAGGAAAATTTATGCTAGTGATTCATGCATCGGAAACCTTCCTTGTTTCCCCTACAGTGATAGTATCAATAAACCCATCCACATCCTCGTGATGTGGTTCCTCTGTCTTGCCCTCAAAAGGGACTAAACAAACCTGACAAAAATCATAAAGTGACATCTCCTTATGCTCATCATATAAATGAAACGCCACCGTAGGTGGTGAGCTCCTAGAATGGAAATGAAAGTTTTGCACAAAGATATTTGTGAGTAAGAGATATTGATCGCGTTGGTCGTGGAGGAAAAGCGGTGAGGCTTGCATTCTTATCCAATTCATGAAAATCTTCATAAACCCAGTTGTTCTCAAGAAATCATCGGAAGGCCATTCATACGACCGAACCTCTGCGGTGCGAGGCAGATTATACTTAGGCTTCGGTGCCTTTTCCTTCGAGCTTCGGATCGATGAGCCCCTCAAAAGTATTTTTATCATTTTCTGAAAAATTCTGAAATTTTTAGTAACTTCAAAATAAAAGTAAACCAAACTCAATAATATTGATAGCAACTACTCCTAGAAGTGCCTAGGGCCTATATCATGCATCAAAACTACTTTTGACCATATAAATTTAACATGCAAGCTCAAGAACAGGGTCACCTAAGCAGCAAAAATTTGCAATGAATAAAGCACTAGAACAAAAACTAATTGGACCAATGGAGGAGTCACATACCAAGGAACAATCTCCCCAAGCAGTTTTGTGAGAGGTGCTTTGAGCAAGGAGATCGAAAATGGCAGCAAAATGAGCTTGGACTCGGGTTTGAGCTGGATATTCGTGTTTGGAGGAGGAAGAAGAAGTGTGTGGGTGCAGGAATAAGTGGAGGAGGGCCACCGTGGGCCCACGAGGCAGGGGGCGCGCCCAGGGGGGTAGGGCGCGCCCTCCACCCTCGTGAGCAGGTGGTTGACCCCCCCCCCTGCTGTGTTCTCAGTGCCAAATATTCTCAAATATTCTGGAAAAAATCATATTTAAATTTCAAGGCATTTGGAGAACTTTTATTTTCGGGGTATTTTTATATTGCACAGGTAATCAGATAACAGACAGAAAAATATTTATTTTTATTTTATTTAATATAAATAACAGAAAGTAAAAGTGAGGTACAGCAGGTTGTGCCTTCTAGTTTCATCCATCTCATGATCATCAAAAGGAATCCACTAACAAGGTTGATCAAGTCTTGTTAACGAACTCATTCCGAATAACATGGAACCAGAGAAATTTTGAATAACACTATGTTACCTCAACGGGGATATGCACATCCCCAATAATAAGAATATCATATTTCTTCTTGACAGTAGGAAGAGGAAATTCAAAACCTCCAAATATAATCGATGGAATTTTTCCAATAGAATTGATACTGTGAACTTGAGGTTGTTTCCTCGAAAAGTGTACCGTATGCTCATTACCATTAACATGAAAAGTGACATTGCCTTTAGTGCAATCAATAACAGCCCCTGCAGTATTCAAAAAGGGTCTTCCAAGAATAATAGACATACTATCGTCCTCGGGAATATCAAGAATAACAAAGTCCTTTAAAATAGTAATGTTTGCAACTACAACAGGCACATCCTCACAAATACCGACAGGTATAGCAGTTGATTTATCAGCCATTTGCAAAGATATTTCAGTAGGTGTCAACTTATTCAAATCAAGTCTACGATATAAAGAGAGAGGCATAACACTAACACCGGCTCCAAGATCACATAAAGAAGTTTTAACATAGTTTCTTTTAAAAGAGCATGGTATAGTGGGTACTCCTAGATCTCCAAGTTTCTTTGGTATTCCACCCTTAAAAGTATAATTAGCAAGCATGGTGGAAATTTCAGCTTCCGGTATCTTTCTTTTATTTGTAACAATTTCTTTCATATACTTAGCATAAGGATTCATTTTGAGCATATCAGTTAATCGCATACGCAAAAAGATAGGTCTAATCATTTCAGCAAAGCGCTCAAAATCCTCATCATCCTTTTTTGGATGGTTTGGGAGGAAAAGTCATGGGTTTCTGAACCCAAGGTTCTCTTTCTTTACTGTGTTTCCTAGCAACGAAGTCTTTCTTATCATAACGTTGATTCTTTCATTGTGGGTTATCAAGATCAACAGCAAGTTCAATTTCTATATCATTATCATTACTAGGTTGAGCATCATCATGAACATTATCATTAACATTATTACTAGTTTCAGGTTCATTACCAGATTGTGTTTCAGCATCAGAAATAGAAATATCATTTGGATTCTCAGGAGTTTTAGTAATAGGTTCACTAGAAGCATGCAAAGTCCTATCATTTTTCTTTTTCTTCCTTTTAGAAGGACTAGGTGCATCTATATTATTTCTCTGAGAATCTTGCTCAATTCTCTTAGGGTGGCCTTCAGGATACAAAGGTTCCTGAGTCATTTTACCACCTCTAGTCATAACTCTAACAACATTATCATTATCCTTACTATTCAATTCATTGAGCAAATCATTTTGAGCTTTAAGTACTTGTTCTACTTGAGTGGTAACCATAGAAGCATGTTTGCTAATAAGTTTAAGTTCACCTTTGACATTAGCCATATAATCACCCATGTGTTCTAGCATATTTGTATTGTATTTCAATTGTCTACCAAAATAAGCATTAAAATCTTCTTGCTTAGCCATAAATTTATCAAACTCATCTAAGCATGGGCTAGCAAACTTAGTAAATGGGATTACAGCTTTATCATATCTATAGAGAGAATTTACCTTTACCACCTGTGTCGGGTTATCAAGACCATGAGTTTCTTCAATAGGTAAAGGATTAAGATCATATATTTCTTCAATACGAGGTAAATTCTTAACATCTTCAGCTTTAATACTTTTTTCTTTCATAGATTTCTTTACCTCTTGCATATCTTCAGGACTCAGAAATAGAATACCCCACTTCTTCGGAGTTGGTTTAGGAATAGGCTCAGGAATTGGCTCCGGAGGTGTCCAATTACTTTCATTTGTCAACATATTATTCAATAGAATTTCAGCTTCATCCGGTATTCTTTCCCTGAAAACAGAACCAGCACAACTATCCAGGTAATCTCTGGAAGCATCGGTTAGTCCATTATAAAAGATATCAAGTATTTCATTTTTCTTAAGAGGATGATCAGGCAAAGCACTAAGTAATTGGAGAAGCCTCCCCCAAGCTTGTGGGAGACTCTCTTCTTCAATTTGCACAAAATTATATATATATATCCCTTAAAGCAGCTTGTTTCTTATGAGCAGGGGAATATTTAGCAGAGAAGTAATAAATCATATCCTGGGGACTACGCACACAACCAGGATCAAGAGAATTAAACCATATCTTAGCATCACCCTTTAATGAGAACGGAAATATTTTAAGGATATAAAAGTAACGAGTTCTCTCATATTTAGTGAACAGGGTGGCTATATCATCGAATTTAGTAAGATGTGCCACAACAGTTTCAGATTCATAGCCATGAAAAGGATCAGATTCAACCAAAGTAATTATATCAGGATCAACAGAGATTTCATAATCCTTATCGGTAACACAGATAGGTGAAGTAGCAAAAGCAGGGTCAGGTTTCATTCTAGCATTTAGAGATTGCTTGTTCCATTTAGCTAATAACCTCTTAAGTTCGTTTCTATCTTTGGAAGCTAAAATAGCTAAAGAAGCTTCTTGATCAAAAACATAACCCTCAGGAATAACAAGTGATTCTTCATCATCACTTTCATCAGTATTATCAGATTCAATATTTTCAATCTCTCTAGCCCTAGCAAGTTGTTCATCGAGAAAATCACCAAGTGGCAAAGTAGTATCAAGCATAGAAGTAGTTTCATCATAAGTATCATGCATAGCAGAAGTAGCATCGTCAATAACATGTGACATATCAGAACGAATAGCAGAAGCAGGTATAGGTGTCGCAAGCTTACTCAAAACAGAAGGTGAATCAAGTGCAGAGCTAGATGGCACTTCCTTACCTCCCCTCGTAGTCGAGGGATAAATCTTGGTTCTCGGATCTTTCAAGTTCTTCATAATGATAAGCAGATATAAATCCCAAGTGACTCAAAGAATAGAGCTATGCTCCCCGGCAACGGCTCCAGAAAATGGTCTTGATAACCCACAAGTATAGGGGATCGCAACAGTTTTCGAGGGTAGAGTATTCAACCCAAATTTATTGATTCGACACAAGGAGAGCCAAAGAATATTCTCAAGTATTAGCAGCTGAGTTGTCAATTCAACCACACCTAGAAACTTAGTATCTGCAGCAAAGTATTTAGTAGCAAAGTAATATGATAGTAGTGGTAACGTTAGCAAAAGGTAACAGTAGTAAAAGTAATGTCTTTGGTATTTTGTAGTGATGATAGCAATAGCAACGGAAAAGTAAATAAGCAAAGAACAATATATGTAAAGCTCGTAGGCAATGGATCAATGATGGAGAATTATGCCGGATGCGGTTCATCATGTAAGAGTCATAACCTAGGGTGACACAGAACTAGCTCCAGTTCATCAATGTAATGTAGGCATGTATTCCGAACATAGTCATACGTGCTTATGGAAAAGAACTTGCATGACATCTTTTGTCCTACCCTCCCGTGGCAGCAGGGCCCTTACGGAAACTAAGGGATATTAAGGCCTCCTTTTAATAGAGAACCGGAACAAAGCATTAACACATAGTGAACACATGAACTCCTAAAACTACGGTCATCATCGGTGAGTATCCCGATTATTGTCACTTCGGGGTTAACAGATCATAACACATAATAGGTGACTATAGACTTGCAAGATAGGATCAAGAACACTCATATATTGATGAAAACATAATAGTTTCAGATCTGAAATCATGGCGCTCGGGCCCTAGTGACAAGCATTAAGCATAGCAAAGTCATAGCAACATCAATCTCAGAACATAGTGGATACTAGGGATCAAACCCTAACAAGACTAACTCGATTACATGATAGATCCCATCCAACCCATCACCGTCCAACAAGCCTACGATGGAATTACTCACGCACGGCGGTCAACATCATGAAATTGGTGATGGGGGATGGTTGATGATGACGATGGCGGTGGATTCCCCTCTCCGGAGCCCCGAACGGACTCCAGATCAACCCTCCCAAGAGGTTTTAGGGCTTGGCGGCGGCTCTGTATCGTAAAACACGATGAATTCTTCTCTCTGATTTTTTCCTCCCCGAAACACAATATATGGAGTTGGAGTTGGAGTCGGAGAGGCAACAGGGGGCCCATGAGGTAGGGGGCGTGCCCCCACCCTCGTGGATAGGTGGTGGGCCCCTTGGCCTTCATCTTTTGCAGGTATTTTTCATATTTTCCAAAATTTTGCTCCGTGAAGTTTCAGGTCATTCTGAGAACGTTTGTTTCTGCACATAAATAACACCATGGTAATTCTGCTGAAAACAACGTCAGTCTGGGTTAGTTCCATTCAAATCATGCAAGTTAGAGTCCAAAACAAGGGCAAAAGTGTTTGGAAAAGTAGATACGACGGAGACGTATCACGAAAGAAGCCCTATAAAAGGAACGGCGGAGGACCATCCAGCTTGGACCGCATACTCGATCGTCCTCGCCAGATACATGGCACCCCACACAAACCGGCCAACCATACTGACAGAGATTGCCAGGTCTTTAAGCAAGCCAGCAAGATAAATAGCGGAAACAAGAAAGGGGAGTCACAGAGCAAAGACGAAGAAGAGGAGCCCCGGCAGCCGAATACTGGGGGCAGAAGAAATTCCCACCTCAAGTCAAAACGGTGAACATGATATACACTACAGACATCCCCAAAAGGGAGCGCAAGGGCGCACTTAGGGACGTTTACGCGGTAGAGCCAGTCGCCCCAAAGTTCAACCCATGGTCATCATTCCCCATCACCTTCGATTGTAGTGATCATCCAACTAGCATCTGTCATGGCAGTTCGGCCGCATTGGTACTTGACCCAATCATCAACGGATTTCACACGACACGAGTCCTAATGGACGGTGGTAGCAGCCTCAACGTGCTCTATCAGGATATAGTACGCAAAATGGGCATTAATCCCTCACGAATCAAGCCCACGATAACTACCTTTAATGGAGTCATACCAGGCGTAGAAGCCCGTTGTACGGGCTCGATCACGCTGGAGGTGGTCTTCGGTTCCCCGGATAACTTCCGAAGCGAAGAGCTAATCTTTGATATCGTCCCCTTCCACAGCGGCTACCACGCACTGCTCGGACGAACCGCGTTTGCTAAATTCAACGCGGTGCTGCATTATTCTTATCTCAAGCTCAAGATGCCCGGTCCACGCGGCGTCATTACAGTAAATGGAAATATGAAACGTTCCCTCTGCACAAAGGAGCATACCGCAGCCCTAGTAGCAGAAGTACAGGGCAGCCTTCTCAAGCAGCACCATAATCCGGCCGCCGATCCCCTGGACATCGTCAAGAAGGTCCGGACTACACTACAAAAGGGCAGCTCAGTTTGTCAAGAGTTGAATTAGTAAATTCGGCCTCCGCCACAGCCCCGAGGAGGAAAGGGCATCTGTGTCGCGTGTACATAATTACGCACTCAAAAACCTCATGGGTACTAACGGAGGCATAACTCGCTCGCGATCCACAGTACGGCCTGACCGACCCCGGGATTCGCACGCCTTTATTTTTTCCTTTTTTATCACGTGTCTTTTCTCTTTTCGAGGTCCATATGGATGACCCGCTTGCAGAACACACCAAGGAGGCAAGAAGCTCTGGCATACAAGGGAATCCCCAGGTGATCTATATTAAACGATTGCCATACTTGTTTTACATACCCGCACGTAGCTCGCCCTTGGTTGTGATATGTTAAATAGCTTTACTTTCTTATCACATTACTCACACAAAGTACGCCTTGACGTACTAATTACATCACAATGGTGAATAAATGGTGGTGTCAGCTTATTACTTAATTTTTCCTGTTTCCTCACCTTTGTGTGTATTACTTATTACACGCGTACACTATGGTACGTATTACTATGCCAGGGGCTTCATTACGCCCCGTTCTACAGAAATACAAGTCCGAACACTTTCTTAGTATAGTTCGGCACCCCGAACTTATAGCATTATATGCATCGGCTCCGAATCATGTCTTTGGTCAATAGTTGGGTTGCCCGGCTCCTGTGCTTACTACCTTACGTTCCGCTATATCGGCTAGGGTAGTAAAGGGAGAACTACTGCGATTGTGTCCTGGTTCTTCCGGACGAGCACCTCAGTAGAGAAAGCCGAAAACTGACTGTCATGATGCGGCGAGAGCCGGTCAGCTGTTCGAGAGGTTCCAAATTGTTAGAGATTTTTTCCGCTTCGTGCGAAGAATCGGTCCTTCCGATTAGGCGTGTACAACGCCCCTAGTTTGGCCTTCCGAATACCAGGGGCTTTGCCAACTTTTTCAATTATCAAACTCCTATGGCAAAGTGAGGGTAGTAAAGGCCGCATAGTCTGATTGCTTGTTCGTTGCGCTAAACACCTCCTTTAAGGACCAGAATATGGAGTAAAGAGTATTTAGATTTATCCCAAACACCACCGTACTATCTACGTGGGGACAGAAGCCGACGACTGGTCAACCCTCAGATTTCATATACGGTCGCACAGGAGGTAAAATGTAAATCATAAGCATTATAATACATAACATCACTGCTCCATATTACAGGACAGGATAATACAAATGTTCTCATGGGAAAATGATATGCTTCAAACATTGTTCTGCCACAAGGCGGGACCCCTATAGGACGCCATCAAAATAGAAGCTCGGTTCGACGATGCTCCTTGCCCTCCGGCGGCCCCTCAGTCATCAGCTTCTTGGCATCCAGATTTGCCCAATGCGTCTTGACCTGGGCAAAGGCCATACGCGCACCTTCAATGCATACCGACCTCTTCACGGTTTCGAGCCGCGGACAGGCATTTACAAGCTGCTTAACAAGTCCGAAATAGCTGCTAGGAACAGGCTCTGCAGGCCACAGTCGGACTATCAGGTCCTTCCTAGCTAGCTCTACCGACTTGTGCAGCTCGACCAACTGCTTCAGCTGGTCGATGAAGGGCAAAGGATGTTCGGGTCCAAGATACTGGGACCAGAATAGCTTCTCCGTAGACATCCCTTCTTCGGCTCTGTAATGCTCGGCAGCATCCGATATACTACGCGGAAGATCCGCAAACGCCCCTAGAAAACCTGAATTCGGATAAGTACATGGAACGTTTCTTCTACATACTTGCTTTGCACGGTGAAAGAATTACCCGCCGCAACCTCCTTGGCCGCCTGAATTTCCTGGAGGGCGTTCTGGGCTTCGGCTTGTGCATCATGTGCGCTCTGGCGGGCCTTCGCCAGTTCGGACTCTTGTGCCTTACAATCGGCTCCAAGGACTCAAATCTCGTGATCGCGTCCTGGAGCTGTTGCTGCGCCTCGCCGACCTGGGCCTCGTGCTTCTCGCGCGCGCTACGTTCCTTGGCCGCCTTGTCCTCGGCCTCGGCCAACGCCTTCTTGAGGGCTGCCACCTCGTTTGTGGCCCCTAATAAAGTTCACGACAACTCAGTCTGGATGGACTTTTCATTTTTTCTTAAAAGGTACCAGCAGATTAGCACATACCTTGGCTATCCTCTAGCTGCTTCTTTACGAGGACGAGGTCTTCCTCGGCCCGCTCCAGTTTCCGCTTCAGTCCGGAGACCTCTGCAGCATGAGCGGTGGCAGCCTACAGCGACACCTGCTTATTCACAAAGACAACTTATGTTAGACTCCTGTGATATTTCTTTTCGATCCTCTGTTTGGCTTCTTCTTTCCGAACACCAAACAGAGCATCAGGGGCTACTGTCTATACTGTGATATTCTTCCTACAAACGCATTACTTACCTCAAAGCTTGATAGAAGGCAAGTGCAGGCTTCATTCAGTCCGCTTTTCACGAACTGGACCTTCTCTATTACCATGCCCATAAGGGCGCGATGTGCATCCACAATCGAGGCGCCTCATAGCGCCTCCAGCAGGTTATCCGGTGCCTCTAGTTGGATAGAGGTCACTGACAGAACATGCACACTCCCTCCTTTCGGAGCATGCCGTTCGCTGGACTCCGGAGCCACATAGGTTTCCCGAATGGTATCCGACTCAGGTCCAAAGGGAACCCGGCCCCCGTCGCCGGTCCTCGCAGGGGCTTTTCCCCCATGCATCCGACAATTGAGGAATCGTCCTGGGGCACCGCCCCGACGATCTCCGGAAGCCCCCCCCCCCCGGTCGGGGAAGGTCTTTTGCGACACCACCTCGTCGTCACCCTTGGGAGAGACAGAATGAGCAGGTGGCGGAGACATGCTAGACATCTCCTTTGAGTCTAGCGATCCCTCTAACGAAGATTGCGGGGAGCCATCGCGTGCCGGACTGCAATAACAAGGTTTAAGGTATATCAATATTACAAACCGGGAAAGCTAGATGTTTTCGGATCCTGGTACTTACGAGGCAGCCTGAGGCTTGCTCCAGCGAGGTCGCTCCGGACTGCTGTCAACATCCCACACGGAGTTATCCGCGTGGGAAGCTCTAACCCTTTTAGGCGCTTTCGCCTCCATATTTGTGGAGGCCGCTCTTTTCTTCCTCCCCACTTCAGGTGGGGGGTCGCTTTATTCTTCCTCTTCGTCATCGTCGTCACCGAATGAAGAGGAAGTCTCATCTTCGGACATTATGTCTGGAGCGCCTTTTCGGCGAAGGCCCTTCTTGGCCCCTTTGGCCACCTTCTTGGCCGTCTTCTCTGGCACCTCATAAGGTGCTGGAAAAAGCATTTTCGTCAATAATGGGAATTCTTGGTCTTCGGGCAGCGGAGCCGGACTGTTAATCCCCTCCGCTATCTTGATCCAGGCCAGAAAACACGGGTAGGAAGGCTTAGGCTTTCTCTCAAAATATGCTAGTAAAGGGTACGCCTTGAAAATATTAGAAGAGCTTACCGGGTTAGCCTGGCATTTTAAGATAAGCCCGCGATCTTCGGTCGTAGGCAGTGGCGTCTCGCCGGCCTTGAAGAGCACTTTCCAGATTTCTTCGTGCGTTGTGCCAAAGAGCTTTTGTAGCGTTTGGTGCCTGGCCGGATCGTACTCCCACAGATAGCAAGTCCGGCGCTGGCACGGAAGAACCCGACGAATGAGCATGACCTGGACCGCATTGACGAGCTTGATCTTCCTATCCATCATATTCTGGAGACACGTCTGGAGCCCAGTCAGTTCGTCCGAGGGACCCCAGGTTAGGCCCCTCTCTTGCCAAGAGGTGAGCCGCATCGGGAATCCAGATCTGAATTCGGAGGCCGCCACCCAGTTGGCGTCGCGCGGCTCAGTGATATAGAACCACCCCGATTGCCACCCTTTCACCTTCTCCGTGAACGAGCCTTCGGGTCAGGTAACGTTGGGCATCTTGCTCACCATGGTGCCTCTGCACTCTTCTTGTTGGCCGCTCACCACCTTCGGCATCACGTTGAAGGTCTTCAACTATAGGCCGAAATGAGGCGGGATGCGGAGGAAGGCCTCGCGCACGACAATGAATGCAGTGATGTTGAGGATGAAGTTGGGAGCTAGGTCATGGAAGTCTAGCCCGTAGTAAAACATCAGTCCACGGACGAAGGGGTGGAGAGGAAAACCCAGCCCGCAGACGAAATGCGTGAGAAAAACAACCCTCTCGTGGGGCTCTGGAGTAGGGACGATCTGTCCCTTGTCCAGGAGTCGGTGAGCGATCTCCTTGGCCAGATATCCGGCCTCCCGGAGCACCTTGATATCCTTCTTCCTGAAGGAGGAGGCCATCCACTTACCCCCAGCTCCGGATCCGGACATTTTTGGAGTGCTTTCTCGGTTGAGGGAAAAGCTAGAAGCTTGGGCGCTGGAGCTCAGGGACGGAAGGACCGAGGAGGGGCTGAGGTGTGGGTGAAGGTAGGGAATCCTTATCCCCTTATGAAGGCCGTGAATATCAAACGCCTCCCCACTCACCTTGAACTCGCCTATTCCCAAGTGTCGTGCAAAACGGCATGGTTGGGTCACCCACGCCTGTATTGATGAGAATCCCGTAATAAGGGGGGCACAATCTCTGCTTTGACAAGACATGCCAATGACAACCGCGTCTCGAAACGTGGACGGCAGACGAAAAACGGTTCGAAATTATGACCGGGCAGACGTGATGTCATATTATAAAAACCGTCAGCGGATTAGACTCGTGTAAAAATATATATTCTCTCTACGGTTATGTATGGTGTGTATGACAGGTCCGGATGCTATCATCGCATCCGAAGACTATCTTGAAGTTCAGATAGAAGGGAACCCGCCTTGCAATGCCGAAAACAATCTACGCACCGGACTCCTCGTCATTGAAGCCAGGTTCAGGGGCTACTGAGGGAGTCCTGGACTAAGGGGTCCTCGGGCGTCCGGCCTGTTATCCATGTGCCGGACTGATGGGCTATGAAGACATGAAGGCTGAAGACTATACCTAAGTCCGGATTGGACTCCCCTTAGCATGGAAGGCAAGCTTGGCAACCGACTATGAAGATTCCTTCTTATGTAACCGACTCTATGTAAACCCTAGATTCCCCCGGTGTCTATATAAACCTGAGGGGTTAGTCCGGAAAACATACATTCATTACCATATTCATATAGGCTAGACTTCTAGGGTTTAGCCATCACGATCTCGTGGTAGATCAACTCTTGTAACACCCATATTCATCAATATCAATGAAGCAGGACGTAGGGTATTACCGCCATAGAGAGGGCCCGAACCTGGGTAAACATTGTGTCCCCTGTCTCCTGTTACCATCGATCCTAGACGCACAGTTCGGGACCCCCTACCCGAGATCCGCCGGTTTTGACACCGACAGGGAGCACAACCCACCAGGGTTCGCTAGGAGGCCCAGGCGTGCCCTATTGGGTTGTGCCCACATCGGGTGCCCCCCGGACCACCTTTTTGCTCTATAAATACCCCAATATTCCAGAAACCCTAGGGGAGTCAACGAAAATCAATTCCAGCCGCCGCAGAGTCCAGAACCACCAGATCCAATCTAGACACCGTCACGGAGGGGTTCACCACTTCCATTGGTGCCTCTCCGATGATGCGTGAATAGTTCTTTGTAGACCTTCGGGTCCGTACTTAGTGGCTAGATGGCTTCCTCTCTCTCATTTGATTCTCAATACAATGGTCTCTTGAAGATCCATATGATGTAACTCTTTTTGCAATGTGTTTGTTGGGATCGGATGAACTTTGAATTTATGATCAGATCTATATTTTTATATCCATGAAAGTTATTTGAGTTTCTTTGATCTATTATATGCATGATTGCTTATAGCCTCGTATTTCTTCTCCGTTATTTGGGTTTTGTTTGGCCAACTTGATCTATTTATCTTGCAATGGGAAGAGGTGCTTTGTAGTGGGTTCGATCTTACGGTGCTTGATCCCAGTGACGGAAGGGGAACCGACATGTATGTATCGTTGCTACTAAGGATAAAACGATGGGGTCTATCTCTACATAGATAGATATTTTCTACATCATGTCATCATTCTTATTGCATTACCCTGTTTCTCCATGAACTTAATACACTAGATGCATGTTGGATAGCGGTTGATGTGTGGAGCAATAGTAGTAGATGTAGGCCGGAGTCGGTCTACTAATCTTGGACGTGATGCCTATGTAATGATCATTTCATGGATAACATTATGATTATTTGAAGTTCTATCAATTTTCCAACAGTAATTTTTTTACCCACCGTTTGCTATTTTTCTCGAGACAAGCCACTAGTGAAACCTACGGCCCCCAGATCTCTTTCTCATATTATTTGCCTTTGCGATCTACTTTTCCTTTGCTTTTATTTTCAAATCTATTGAACCAAAAATACAAAAATACCTTGTTGCGTTTTATTCTTATTAATTTTATTTGGTGTTCGATCTATCAATCTACTACAATTTATTCATGTCCGTTTTGCCAATTTCTGGCACCGTTACCCTAAAGGGATTGACAGCCCCTTTAATGCGCCGGGTTGCGAGTAGTTGTTATTTGTGTGTAGGCGGCACTTATGTGTTGTTGCTTGGTTCTCCTACTGGTTCGATAACCTTGGTCTCATCACTAAGGGAAATACATGCCGTCGTTGTGCTGCATCATCCCTTCCTCTTTGGGGAAATACCAACATAGCTTCAAGCCACATCACCTTCTTGCTCCTGCCTTCTTTAACTTTCAGGTAAATGGGAGATATATTATAACTAGAGAGGAGGCGAACGAGTATGAGAGAGAAGCAGAGGCCGCTCGCCTCCAAGAAGCAGCTCGCCAAGTGGTAGCTGCCGCAACACAGTACAACCCCAACTATGATTTCGGATACAAATTGGGCCAATCATGGCCCTAGACCAACTTAGGCCAAAATCTTAAGCTTGGGGGGTGTTCATACTTTTTCATTGTACTATCCATGTTAGGTTTTTTTCTCGCTTTCTTCTTGTGTGTTTGAAAAACTTTGAGAAAAAACCAAAAAAATTAGTTGTAGGTTCTATTTAGTTCACTTTCCATGTTCACTTAGTAGTAGTATTAAAATAAAACCCAAAAAGATTTCTCGTTCTTCTTTTGCTTGTTGGGAGCTTTCCCATGTAAATAGTTTTTCTCGTTTTTGTTTTACTTTCTTTAGAAAAACAAAAACTCCAAAAACATTTTAGTGTGTTTCTTTGAAAAAAAATTCTTTTCTTTGGGGTCGAGAGGAGAAGACCACGATGAAAATGTTGAGTGTCTCTCATATGCATTATTGTTGATCACACAAGAGAGCCCGTATTACCTTGTCTTCTCCTTTGAAATAAATGTTTGCAGATTCTAGCTTAGTCCAATGCATGTGCACTATATTATTATTATTATTATTCACGCCGTTCGATCGTGCAAGTGAAAGGCAATAATGATGATATATGATGAAATGATTGAGATGAGAAAAGTTGGTATGAACTCGACCTATCTTGTTTTTGTAAATATGATTAGTTCATTGTTCTTGATTCAGCCCTTTATGAATGAAACATGTTTGCAATGACAATTAGAGATTATAGTTACTCATGCCATGCTTAATTATCTAGGAGACTCTAATGGTTCACCTTGCGTGCCAACGTACTTTTAAAATGGTTGTGATGTAATATGATAGGATGGTATCCTCCTTTGAATGATTTGAGTGGCTTGACTTGGCACATGTTCGCACATGTAGTTGAAACAAAATCAACATAGCCTCCACGATATTTATATTCATGGTGATTTATATCCTACTCATGCTTGCACTCAATGTTGGTTAATCTCAATGCATGTTTATGACTGTTGTCGCTCTCAAGTTGGTCGCTCCTCAATCTCTTGCTAGCATTCACTTGTACTAAGCGGGATTACTGTTTGTGCATCCACTTCCATAAACCCAAAGTTGTTCTATATGAGTCCACCATACCTACCTATATGCGGTATTTACATGCCGTTCCAAGTAAATTTGCATATGCCAAACTCTAAACCTTCAAATGATAATCTGTTTTATATGCCTGAATCGCTCATGTGGCGACTAGGGGCTGTCAGTATCTTCCATGCTAGGTGGGTTATTCTCATGATTAGTGGACTCCGCTCATCATTCACGAGAGAATGGCTGGTAACCGGGATGCCCAGTTCCATGCTCAAATCAAATCAAAATATAATTGCAAACAAAACTCCCCGGGATTGTTGTTAGTTGGACGGTACCCATTGTTTCGGACCAGCCATGGAATGTGCTTGTTGGTGGTGGGGGAGTATAAACTTTACCATTCTGTTTGGGAACCGCCTATAATGTATCTAGTATGGAAGATACCGAGTTCTCTCGGTTGTTATGTTGACAATGAAAGCATACCGCTCAAAATATTATTTATCTCTATTTCAAAAACTCGAGCTCTGGCACCTCTGCAAATCTCTGCTTCCCTCTGTGAAGGGCCTATATATTGACTTTTATTGTTGAGTCATCATCCTCTTATAAAAAGCACCTGTGAGAGAGCACTACTATCATTTGTATGCATTGCTATTAATTGATATTAAGTATGACTGTGACTGGATCTCTTTTACCATGAATTACAATGTCTAGTCAGTCCTTGATCTTCACGGGTGCTCTTCATTTATGTTTTGCGGTCTCAGAAAGGGCTAGCGAGATACCATTATGTTATATCATATCATGATTGTTTTGGAAAAGTGTTGTCATCCGAGATTTATTATTATTACTCGCTAGTTGATTATGCCATTGATATGAGTAAATGTGAGAACTAAATGTTATTGTGAATATGGTTAGTTCATAATCTTAGATGAAAACTTGAATGTTGGCTTTCCATATTTGTAGCAACAAGATCAAACAGAGTTTGTAAAAGTTTTTCTTTATCACTTTCAGTATGTCAACTGAATTACTTGAGGACAAGCAATGGGTTAAGCTTGCTGGAGTTGATACGTCTCCATCGTATCTACTTTTCCAAACTCTTTTGCCATTGTTTTGGACTCTAATTTGCATGATTTGAATGGAACTAACCCCGACTGACGTTGTTTTCAGCAGAATTGCCATAGTGTTATTTTTGTGCAGAAATAAAAATTCTCGAAATGACCTGAAACTTCACGGAGAATATTTTTGGAATATCTAAAAAATATTGGCGAAAGAATCAACCAAGGCGGACCCACCACCTGTCCACAAGGGTGGGGGCATGCCCTACCCCCCTAGGCGCGCCCCCTGGCTTGTGGGTCCCACGGAGCTCCACCGACCTCAACTCGAACTCCATATATTCACGTTCCGGAAGAAATAAATCAAAGAGAAGGATTCATCGCGTTTTAAGATATGGAGCCGCCACCACCTCCCATTCTTCCTCGGGAGGGCAGATCTGGAGTTCGTTTTGGGCTCCGGAGAGGGGAAATCGCCGCCATCGTCATCATCGACCATCCTCCATCACCAATTTCATGATGCTCACCGCCGTGCATGAGTAATTCCATCCTAGGCTTGCTTGACGGTGATGGGTTGGATGAGATTTATCATGTAATCGTGTTAGTTTTGTTAGGGTTTGGTCCCTAGTATCCACTATGTTCTAAGATTGATGTTGCTATGACTTTGTTATGCTTAATGCTTGTCACTAGGGCCCGAGTGCCATGATTTCAGATCTGAACCTATTATGTTTACATGAATATATTTGTGTTCTTGATCCTATCTTGCAAGTTATAGTCACCTACTGCGTGTTATGATCTGGCAACCCCAGAGTGACAATAGTTGGGACACTTCTCGGTGATGACCGTAGTTTGAGGAGTTCATGTATTCACTAAATGCTAATGCTTTGGTCCGGTTCTCTATTAAAAGGAGGCCTTAATATCCCTTAGTTTTCCATTAGGACCTCGCTTCCACGGGAGGGTAGGACAAAGATGTCATGCAAGTTCTTTTTCATAAGCGCGTATGACTATATTTGGAATACATGCTTACATTACATTGATGAATTGGAGCTAGTTCTGTGTTACCCTATGTTATAACTGTTGCATGATGAATACCATCCGACATAATTATCCATCATTGATCCATTTCCTACGAGCTTTTCACATATTGACCTTTGCTAAGTTACTTTTCCTTTACCACTGTTACAATTGCTACAAAACTGCTACTTTTACTTTTGCCATCGTTAACGTTATTCCATACTACTTTGCTACTAAATACTTTGCTGCAGATATTAAGTCTTTCAGGTGTGGTTGCATTGGCAACTCAGATGCTAATACTTGAGAATATTTTGACTCCCCTTGTGTCGAATCAATAAATTTGGGTTGAATACTCTACCCTCAAAAACTATTACGATCCCCTATACTTGTGGATTATCAACATGTGGTTGAGGCGGCTTGGGCTTGGCCATTGAGGCCTTTGGCCAGCCCAGCACCAATACAACAGCCGAAGTGGATAAGGAGGGGATGGGTGGGAAAGTCATTTTGAGCGTTTCCGTGATGTACGGGTGGATCCTACACCGGCCATTCTGCATTGTTAGTCGTTTCTTTGAGATTTGTTAGGGTTTGTGTCCTACTCAGGAAGACGAGACGGCGGCGGCTCCCTGAAGATGGAATAAAGGTCTCCCCGCCTAGTCCCCGTTCCGGTGGTGCGTCTAGTATCGTTGGTGGGTGTGTGGAGGTGTGTCTTCGATGGATCTATCATCGATGGATTTGCTCGAATCTGGTTGTGGTTCGTCTATGTTCGTGTGTCTTCAGGTTCGATCCTTTTGATCTATGTTATTCTTCATCAGCAGCGGTTGCTGTTCTGGTGCGCTGGTCCTACGGGGCCTTAGCACGACAACTTTCCGACTGTCAACTACAACAAGTTGTGCACGACTCCAGCGAGGAAGGGGTGATGACAGTGGGATGAAGGCATTGACGAGGAAGTCAATACAGTCAATACTAGTCGCTTCAGCAAAAAAACCAGCATCGGCCTAGTTATGTGATATTCTTGGGCGGTGGAGGAGCCTCCCAACGTGACCTGGAACCCAGCGTTGGTCGGACATCTACAGTGCCATACAGTGCACCGCCGTCGTTGTGGATGGACGCCGAGCCCTAGTCACCACCGGCCCCGCCACAGCCAGAGCATGCACCACCCACCCCACTTTGGCAACCACCACAAGGGCCGCCTATCATTTTTGGCAGTCACCGCCCTACATCGACCTCACCTTCGTCGATGAGGACGGCGACGAGTTAAGACAACGCGCGACGGGCAACACGGCGACCACCGACTGGCAGATTTAGGGTTTCTTTTTTTCTTTTTATTATGTTTATTTCATGCTCGGCGTGTGGACGTTTAATAGTATATATATATATATATATATATATATATCATTTTACTATTTATGTTTATTTTCATTGTTTTTAAAATATTTAAGTCCAAAAGCGGACAAATGTTTTAGGTTCGGTGGCCGGTTGGGCGCAGCGATGGCTGGACAACCGATACCAGATGCGAGCGTCTGTTTTGCGGACAAACCGGACATCCGTTTGCAGTCACATGTTCGAGTTTACCTTAGGGCATGTTTGGATGATTGGCTCACATCTGGCTTGCACCTGCGATGCAGTTTTCAGCCCTGCAGAAAAAGAGAAAGGTCCACATTTCAACCTTGAACTAACCACTCGGTTTAATTTACAATCCTGAACTACGAAATCGACCGAAATACATCCCAAACTAACCCCAAGGTCCAAAACTCAACTCTCATCTTGGTTTTGAGTTGGTCAAGTGGTTTTGACCGCAGTCAATGCTTATTGGACTGTTGATTGGGCACTCCAGATTTTTTTTATTAAAGACCTCTCGCTCCCTCTCTCTCTCTGCCAAAGGGTGCTGGACGTCAACGGCGGACGGCTGGAGCCGGCCCTTGTTGTTTCCGTCGCTGTTGTCCCAAGCTCCCGTGGTGCCCCTCCCGCCCGACCATCGACCAACTCCCCTCCAACTGCCATGCAGCAATGCCACCTCAGCGCCGCCAGCGCGAAGCAGCTCGGTGGCGAGGTCAACGGAGACCACACGGTGCAGTACGAGCACGTTAGCGCCCTTCAACCAGCACC
The DNA here is from genome assembly GCF_003073215.2 of Triticum urartu. Lineage (NCBI taxonomy): Eukaryota > Viridiplantae > Streptophyta > Magnoliopsida > Poales > Poaceae > Triticum > Triticum urartu. Next base: position 585,245,161 of record NC_053028.1, read on the forward strand.
GGACGGCAAGCTTGTATGGCTTGTCAAGGTCCACCCGTGGAGATAGCGTCCATGAGGGCTCGCCGGAGTCGACGAAGACGATGCGACATCAGTTCATGAAATATACTAAAAGTAAGCCCCTTGGAGTTTTCGGTGGTATAGTATCCGAAACCGCGAACCAATCTGTGCTTGGATGTTTAGGATGACTGTGGTATCCCCAGTCCACCAGGATTCAAATCCTTATGCTCACATATTCTTGGATTTATTTCAGGATTTATGGCGATGCACATTAAGTGGGAGGAAATGTTCTCATTGACTACGAGGCGCTTGTGGTGTCTTTGTCAATCTCAAGATGATATATCGACTCAGTTTTTCGGAGGTGCTTATAGGGATAGGGTGTGCGTGTGTGTTCACGCTTATCAGCCTGAGTGTATGTGTATATATATAAGTGCTTGTGTCTGTACTATGTTCTAAAAAGATATAGAGGCATGGTAGAGCTCAGTGACACTCGACCATCTGATCAAAGATTCTTTGTGCCGTTGTCGAATTTGGGGCTGATTTGGTCTCAGTCGTCGGATTTTTACTCTGACTGCTCTCAGCCATCTTATAAACTTTGAATTGCACCTTTGTGTAATTTTTTTTAAAAATATAGGTGGGCTTTAGGCACATATAAATAATATTTTCCATCCATAGTTGTGAGGTGTATCCAAATGCCCGTGTCGTTCGCTCTATGGCGACATGGGCGGTTCCTGATCTACAGCCGCCGGTCTCCTCTCACCATCCAGGCCCCTCGCCGCCAGAAGAGGAGGCTGCCAGGCAAAGCCAAAAGCGGCGAACGATGGCGAGGACCATCTGCTCAGAGTGCAACATGCTCGAGGTGACTTTGTGGGGCACAACGAGTCTTGGTGGGCAGCGGCCATGGCCTGGTTGCATGGCTAGGTGGTGTTCCTGGTTGAGCACGGTGGCGTTTGGTGGCTAAGGGCTCCATCGTGGTGGATCTGCCTTCTGGTTTCTGATTGTGCCATGGGGGATCGGTTCTGGGGCGGTGACACATCAGTTCCGACGGTGTTGTCCTCTACTCGTTTCTTCCCCTTGCGCCCGTTCTTGGTGACCTCTAGTCTACGTTAAGTGGCGTCTGGGCTCCTTGACGGCAATCAGACCAATTCTCGGGACAGCAGTGGCGAGGTCGGCCGTGATAGCATCTATGTGTGACATTTCATGATCACCTCGGCTTGTGGCATTGGTCTCGCTACAGATTGTTGGGAATCGTTGCATGGAAAAACAAAAAGAAAATTATACGCACACGCAATGATCTATTCATAGAGATGCATAGCAATAAGGGGGAGAGTGTGTCTATGTACCTTCATAGACCGTAAGCGGAAGCGTTAACACGGTTGATGTAGTCGAACTTCTTCACACTTCAACCGATCAAGTATCGAACGCACGACACCTCCGCATTCTGCACTCGTTCAGCTCGGTGACGTCCTTCGCCTTCTTGATCCAGCAAGACGTCGAGGTAGTAGATGAGTTCCGTCAGCACGACGGCATGATGACGGTGATGGTGAAGTGATCTCCGCAGGGCTTCACCTAAGCACTACGAAAATATGACCGGCAGTGTAAACGGTGAAGGGGGCGCCACACACGACTAGGCAATTTTCTGGTGTGTGCTAGGCGCCCGCTTCCCACATATATATATAGGTGGGAGGGAGGGAAGAGCAGCCATAGGACGCACCCAAGTAGGAGGAATCCTACTTGGAGTCTCTCCCAAGCCGCGCCCCCCTGCCATATATAACCGAGGGGGAAGGAAAGAGGGGGGAGAGGAAGGAAGTGGGAATCCTAATCCACACTTTCCTTTCCCTTCTCCCCTTTCCTTCTCCTCCTTAGGCCGGCCCATATGGGGGGAGCACCAGCTCCTTGTGGTTGGTGAGTTTCCCCTCTTGGCCCATAAGGCCCATATCTTTTGCCGGGGGTGCCCGGAACCCCCTCTGGTGACCTGATAAGTATCTGGTACCCCTAGAAACACTTCCGGTGTCCGAATACCATCGTCCTATATATCAATATTTACCTCTCGACCATTTCGAGACTCGTCATCATGTATATGATCTCATTAGGATTCCGAACAACATTCGGTCACCAAATCACATAACTCATATAATACTATATCGTCATCGAACGTTAAGCGTGCGGACCATACGGGTTCGAGAACTATGTAGACATGACCGAGATACTTCTCCGGTCAATAAGCAATAGCGGAACCTGGATGCCCATATTGGCTCCTACATATTCTACGAAGATCTTTATCGGTCGAACCGTTATGACAACATACGCAATTCCCTTTGTCCATCGGAATGTTACTTGCCCGAGATTCGATCATCGGTATCTCTATACCTAGTTCAATCTTGTTACCGGCAAGTCTCTTTACTCGTTCCGTAATACATCACCTCGTGACTAACTCCTTAGTTGTTTGCTTGCAAGCTTATGATGTATATTACTGAGAGGGTCCAGAGATACATCTCTGATACTCGGAGTGACAAATCCTAATCTCGATCTATGCCAACTCAACAAACACATTCGGAGATACCTATAGAGCATCTTTATAATCACCCAGTTATGTTGTGACGTTTGATAGCACACAAGGCATTCCTTCGGTATCTGGGAGAGTTGCATAATCTCATAGTCGAAGAAATATGTATTTGACATGAAGAAAGCAATAGCAATAAAACTGAATGATCATTACGCCAAGCTAACGGATGGATCTTGTCCATCACATCATTCTCCTAATGATGTGATCCCGTTATCAAATGACAACACATGTCTATGGTCAGGAAACCTTAGCCATCTTTGATCAACGAGCTAGTCTAGTAGAGGCTTACTAGGGACATGGTATTTGTTTATGTATTCGCACATGTATTTAGGTTTCCAATCAATACAATTCTAGCATGAATAATAAACCTTTATCATGAATAAGGAAATATAATACAACAACTTTATTATTGCCTCTATGGCATATTTCCTTCAAAGATTGCAATCACCATTGAAAGGTCTTTGTGAGAGTTTCATCCCTGTAGATCTGGTGGATGACTTTGGTGGTGAGATGCAAGCTATGGACGAAGTCTTGACGCGGAGGGGTGGTTGTAAAGTGGCAATGATGTGTCACATGTAGTTGTTGGGATCAATGAAAAGTGGTGACAATAACACAATGAGTGACTAAGGTGGTGATGCTACTTGAGAACCCGATCTCGAGCTCCGGGGTGAAAGCCTAGGTCTGGCTCAAGTTGGGTATACTAGTCAATGACCATGTTTTATGTCGTTACCTTGTTCAAAGAATTGCTCTCAATGCTTGGTCTAACTTTTCAGCGTGAAAACCTAGATTATCGCCTTGGGTTGTTGGATCTGGTGATGGTGGCGCCCCCTTCCTGAAGGCGTTGTTGTTGAAGAGCCTCGTCGTCCGTGTGGTGTCATCAGAAGGTCGGTGCAGTTATAGTTTGCTAATATCAGATCTGATCGCTTTGTTTTTCTCTTATTTCCTCGCTTACACATAACTTTGATCTTATGTGAATTTGCTATTTGCCAGCGTGTTTTTATGTGCGTGTGTTGGTGTTGTTGTGTGTGTCCTAACTATGCAAAGGACAGGTGTGTGCTGATTGTGTTTGTATCCTCTTGATGCTTCATTTTTGAGTCAATAAAATCCACCCTTTATCAAAAATATAAATAATAATTCCATAGAATTTCAAAGGTCCATGTGGAGTGTCATGACATGGTGGTTGGAAGTTTAGTACCAGCTCATGAGTGGATGAGAGTTGAGCCCCTTTATATGGGATTCTATTCCACATGTTATTAGAGCTTGAGAAGAGGAGTGGCTCCTGTGTGATCCTCCTCCGCCTGCCTCACCCCACAGACGTCGTGTTTCGTGAATGGGCTCAGCTCATACCTCATACTATGTCATGTGTGCGCTTATTTTTGCCATTCTGGAACGTATAATTAATTTGGCAATTAATTGCAAGTCATTGTCAGATACGCTACGAATCCGAGACATCGGATCACGGGGTTGTTACCGATTCGGGTGTGAGCCTAACCCCACGTCTCCCTACCCCGACCTCTTATATATTAGTGGGTCGGCAACCCTAGTCGTCACGCAGATCATATCACATCTGTTATACCTCCTTGTGCACAACCCATTGATGTCCGACGCTCATTGTTGATGCTTCTGCCTACACAGTTGTACGAGGGAGCACACCTTCGAGACTCTGCCTTTTGCGACCCTGCAGCGGGGAAAGGGTGATTAGATCTTTGGGGAGCGTCTCAGGCGCGACTGGTCGCTAATGTTCGTATATGTTCTCTACTTCGACTACATCCTTGACATTCCCGGCTTCGACATGGGTGAAAACTTCGAGGCCGCCAAGAAGAAGGCTATCGAGGATGTTGTCGCTGTAGTGGTGGTTTTAACCTGGATGAATCCGCTCTATGAGTAGAAGTAGCGCTACTGCTAAGTACTAGTACTAGTAGCACTATTATTGCCGGTTGTTGCCCTGCGCTACTACTAAGTAGGAGTGGCGTTCCTAAATTAGCCCGCGTTAATGCTAAGATTTTATCTATAAGCTTTCTCCTAGTAGTGTGGCCAACTGTTAGGTATGATCTCTTAAGCCCTCTGATGTTTATTCTTGTGTTAGTCGTACTAGTTGTTTACATGGATGAACCTGCTCTATGAGTAGTACGTTCTCACCTGGTAAGCTATCCGTATGAATCCATACCTAATAATAAAGTGGCTATTGTTTCTTGCGATACGTCACGGTAATTGCCCCTAAACTTGTAAAATACTACCCATCAATGCCACCTATAAGTGATAAAAAATGTTTCATACGGGGAAATTCCCAGCCTGGGCCGGCCCATGCAGTAGGGACCTCCTTTCTTAAAATAAAAGTAGGGACCTCATATACTGCGCTTTGCGCGCTGCAAGAAGACGCATCCCCCATTTGGGTCGGCCCAAGTCCGGGCGGCCTGTTTTTTAAATTTCATTTTTATTTTTTATTTTTATTTTCCTTTTTTATTTTTTATACTTTAAACAATTTGGGAGTTCAAAAAAGTTCCGAAAACTGAAAAAAGAGAATTTTTAAATAAAATATTTAATAAATCATAAAATTTTAGTGGATTCAAAAAATGTTTGTGATAAAGACTGTTTTCTTATTCGAAAAAAATTCAAAATTTTGAAAACAAATGTTTGAGAGATCGAAAAATGTTCATGATTTTTTTAAAAGTCTGCGTATTAAAAAATGTTCATGAAATTGAACAAGATTTCGCCAATTCAAAAAATGTTCATGAATTGAAAAATATGCTATAAATTAAAAAAAATCGTGACTTACAAAATATTTTATTCATTCATAAAATGTTCGCCGATTCAAAAACTGATCATGCATTTTAAAAAATGTTTATTAAATCAAAAATTGTTCCACAAATTTCCAAAAATATGTTTGTCCATTTTAGAAATGTTCGCTGATTTAAGAAAATTGTTAAAAAAATGTCCACAAATTTTAGAAAATGTTTGCAAATAGTATTAGATGTTCATGAATTCAAAAAATGTTCTTGATTTTAGAAAATGTTTGAAAAATTTTAAATGTGTTCATGAATTTTAAAAATGTTCACGATTTCAAATATGTTCATTAATTTAAAAAAAGTTCATGATTTCACGAAATTGAGAGTGTTAGTGTATCTCGATGATGTAGCAAAATGTGATCATGGCCATTGGAGATTATGATTTTTTTTCTTCCGTTGCAATGCACGGGCCCTTTTTCTAGTTTAATATAATATTGCAATCATTATTATTTATTATGGATTAAATTAATTGGAAAATCGCTAATTTGTCCAACATTTTCCTTATCCCAAGTTTTGTCATAGGGAAAGGTGTGACAGCTCCCGGGTGCAGGGGCACCCTCATGAACAGTAACTTCAAACAATATGAAAAGAAAATCAAAAAAATCTGAAATTTTGGGGGATCAAATATGATAAAACTTTTGATGTTTTTGCAAATTTTCAGCCAGAAATAACACTCGAGGAGCCCTCATCAAAAAAACAAAACTACTGCTCAAAACTACACATAACTTTGAACACTGATTTTGTGTTTTTTTTTGTGAGGGATCCACAAATGTTTTTTGATGCTAAAACTTTGCATGAACGTTGAATGTTTGATCATATTTGATCCCCCAAAGTTTCAGATTTTTTTGATTTGTTTTTCATATTGTTTTGCATTTACTGTTCATGAGGGTGCCCCTGCACCCGGGAGCTGAAAGTCCAGTCTCTTTGTCATATCACGTAACGGCATATATCTACTCCTACAATGGTACGGATTTCTGTACTCTTATCGTACTGTATAGGCATAGTTACTTGGATAGATAAACGGATTAATCCGTGATTAATTAACTTCATTCACATGCTCTCTAGCTGCAGATGAAACTTGCAGGAGATCGTTTCATTGATTAGCCTGATACTGCAGATCGGCTACTCGTTCTAGGAAGCTCCCCTCCAATTAACTTTGCACAACATGAACTATCCATTAACTCAAGTCAAATCTGACATGGTTTTTTAAGTCAATATATGCATGGCACGATGTTTCAGTGATAACCATGCATGTAAGTTTACTCCCACTATGCCACTATGGATATGGGATAACCCTAGAAGGAAGCAAAGGTGCAGGAAGTTGCTGGCATACAATGGACATTAACCAGTTTACTTTCAGCTGCCAAGTCGTCGCCTACTCGGTCAAACAAGATTAGCGTGATCGGAGCCGATCCGCTTGACATAAGAAAGAACCCACTAGGTCAAGTAGATGCTCGAACATACATTTGCAAGATCACCTCAATGCTATATATACCCATTCATTTCCATGGTCTACCATCAGCCGATCTCATCTAGCACTTGGCTACACTCTCACAATGGCTGCCATTAAGCTTGTGTCACTTAGCTTGGTTGTGCTGCTGAGCATTGGGTTAGCCAGCGCCACTAGGGTAGTTAGATACGCCAGCTCCACGGGGACAGGCTCGGGAGTGGGGAATGGTGGTGGCACTGTGAACGGTAGCGGTGGAGGGACTGGGAGTGGCAATGGGAATGCCTACAGTGGTAGTAGTGGAGCCCATGCAAATGCGGGAGGGGGCGGTAGCGGGGGTGGTGCGTCGCAGGATGGCGGCACCGGACATGGCGCTGGGTCCGGCGACGGCTCAAGCTCTAGCTATACGAGCGACGGAAGATATACCTATGGTGGTGATTCTTATGCAGGCGGTAATGGTGCCGGCAGCGGCGGCGGACAGGCAGCGGGCCCTGGTTCCAGCGGTTACGGAGCCGGTGGTGGTGCTGGTTCTGGCTCTAGCGCGGCAAGTGGTGGCTGGTACCCATATGCGAATGCCAATGCTAATGGTAACGGTGGAGGCACAGGAACTGGTCAGAACGGCGGCGGCGGTGGCGGCACAGGAGGTGGCAGCGGTAATGCTGGTGCATACCCTTAAGTTATCTTTGTCTATGTGATAGATCTGAAGATGGAGCCCAGACTTTCATGTTTTTTTTTCTTTCTGTTTGCACCTTGTGGCCCCGTTAGTTTGCGGCGTTTAAGTTCTTGTATGCTTTTTCATGTATACTAGTAGTATGGATGAATCAATAATGGGCCCCATCAACTTGTGTTATTACTCTTCGCTACCTCGGAATTTCAATTCATGTTTCTTGTCTCTATATATCAGACCGACAAATGAAGTGTTTCAGAAAACGGTTAAATACCTGGAATGCTGGAAACCAAGCCCCTTGCTCTAGTTGGGTAGAAGGCCGTTTTGGCTCTTGGGTGCATATGCTCCCTAATGAACAGTGAATTTAAAATAAATAGTAAATAAAATTAAAAAATTCTGAATTTATTCGTAGATGTTCTTGTTAGTGTAACAAGTGTGCTTGTCAATTTTCGTGTGAAATAGAATGACGGTGCTTCGTCGGTAAAAAAAAGCAAAATAAATGTAACATTTGGAGGTAACATTTGTCGTTCGACTTGTGTTTTTTGCACAGATCAAAATACTTGGGCTATCCTCCTAAAAATTTGTAGGTAGCGTTTTGGTGTGACAATGGTCACATCTATTCTTTTCAAAAAAAAATACATTTGGAAAAAAAATTGATGGGCAGGAGCATATGCTTCCAAGAGCTGAATTGGATTTCCGTATAGTATACAGCTAAACGAAGAATATGAGGCCGTAATATTTCGGGGCAGAGGGAGTAAGTAGTTAGCAAAAGCGTAGAAAAAAATTTGTTTCGTGTGCGGGTTGAGAAGGAAAGGCCTCTGAATCAATCATTGCATTTCTTCGTGTGATGTTTTCTTTGCTCCCTTGCTTGGGCTAGGTTGTACACGTCACACATACAAATACAAATTATTCACTACCAGCTATATCTTTGTAGGTTTACTCCATAAAGTTTTCCTATTTTATAGTTTTGTAGGGTGGGGGCATATGTCCCCTATCCGTGATGTATGTAACACCCTGATAATCAAGCTACAGTAACCTCACCCTAATATGCCATGTCATTATGTCTCCTAGCCGTGACTTATTTTACATGGATCAAATGGGATGTTGACCCATGCCAAGTTCCACAAAGGGGTCTCATTCTCGATTTCGAAGAGGAAGGCATCCACGGGTCGGGCGGCACCTCTTGGCGTATTGGTACAAGAATGCAGCTTGCAAATATTTCTGCAGAAAAATGTATTCTCTATCAGAAACAATCTAACATGTTCAGGTAACTCATATATGGATATGATTAAGTACCTCCCGATGTGGGTGATGCGGAGGAGGAAGACCCAAATGAATAAGGCGACGAGGAGCACTAGGAAGCCTTCTTTCGGGTCACTCATGTAGACCCCAAAAATGAAGGAACAAATGATGCAAATGATGTAGAATATGCTGATAAAAATAATCCCTATCATGCCATCATTCGTCTTGTAGAATTTTTCATTCATTACCAACACCATTATAGCCGCCGCAGTGTAGAACGCCATCGTGTTCATCATCTTGAAATAATAGTATTTGTTGTTGAATTTGTTTTGCAATACAGATGCGCCCGTATCGTGTCCTTTGGGACCGTCCGTGTCATCTTGCCAATAGCCTCCTCGGGGGCTCATGCCGGCTTGGTAGGACGACGTCGCCACAAAAGACGCAATGACCAACACCAAATTGACCTTCTACTCCAACAATTTCCTCGGCCCGTCGACAACGTCATACCCTTGTTCGAGCATGAGCTCCTCAACATGGTCCTAACCAGTGCATGCACACAACAGCTAATGAACGTGACCAACTCATCGGCATGGATTACGTGAAAGAAAAGAGTTTTACTTGGGTTTAAAATAAGAAGTCGATAATGCAACCTATAATGGTAGTGAATGTTAAAATACCTATGAGTTAGTGGTGCCATTAGCATGAAGTAACGTTCTGCCATTAGCATGAATGACGTTGGATAATTAGTGCTTAGTGCTAGAATTCAGAAGGACTAGAGTCCTCTCTTGATTATCCATTATCTATTCATTTGTAACTTGTGTTGTAACTCAAGCTATATAAGCAGAGCTCTGGCTGGTGATGTGTATCACGGCTTAAACAGCAATACCTTAGTTTACATGGTATCAGACGCCATCTGACCAATGTCCACTCCTTCCTCCTCTCTCATGGCTTCCGTGCCAGCAGCCACCATCGTCGTCACCGCGCGTCTCTCCCGCGACAACCATCTCATGTGGAAGGCGCAATTCCTCACCTTTCTACGCACCTACAATCTCCTCGGCATCGCGTCCGGCGAAGAGATGGCCCCTGCTCCGACCATGGAACCGACCACAGGCACAGGTGATGGCCGCTCCACCACTCAGGTGGAGAATCCTGAGTACACAATCTGGTACCGCAAGGACCATACGATCCTCGGCGGCATCCTCGCCACCGTCAGTGAGGACATCTTGCCGTACGTCATGGCTGCGACCTCAGCGGCCGAGGCGTGGGGGCAGCTTGAGCGGATGTTTGCATCGCGCTCCCGTGCTTGCCTCGTTCAGATACGTGCACAACTAGCTGCTCCGAAGAGACGCGACATGACGGGCACAGACTACTTCAAGATGAATAAGACATTGGCTGACACACATGCATCCATTGGACAGGCCCTTCATGCTGATGAGATAGTTTCTTACATGTTATCAGGCCTTGGAGCGGAGTACGAGTCCCTTGTCGACTCACTGAATGTGAAGCCCAATTTGACTCTTGATGATGTCTATGCTTCTCTTCTTGGCCATGAGCATCGTCATGAGCAGTACAGCTCAGATCTCCAGCTTGGCTCGAGCTCCTCGGCTAGCTACGCCGGTGTCGGCTCCAACCACTCCGCCAACTTCGTACGCAAAAACCCAGGACGTAGCAATCAAGGTGTACAAGGCCGCGGAAATTATGGTGGCGGTCGAGGCCGCGGCCACAGCATTGGCGGAAATGGTCGAAGCGGAGGTCGTGGCTATGGTGGCAACAACGGAAATGGTGGGGGTCAGCGCCCTACTTGCCAGCTGTGTGGCATAAAAGGGCATGTTGCCCTGAAGTGCCGCAAGCGCTTTGACTCCTCCTTCCATGGTGACGAGGAGCAGCACTCAGCGAATATCGTGGGAACTAGTGCCGGGTATCAGGTTGATCCTAACTGGTACTCGGACCTCGGACCCGGGCGCAACGGACCATATCACCAGCAACTTGGATCGCCTCTCCTTCCGTGAGCGCTACAATGGCAACGACACCGTCCAAGTTGGCAACAGAGCAGGTTTGCACATCGAACATATTGGTCAAAGTTCTATTAATACTTCCGCTGCTAAACCTCTTGTTCTTCGAAACATACTTCATGTTCCTCATATAAAAAAGAATCTCATCTCCATCCATAAACTTACCAAAGACAATGGTGTGTTCGTTCAATTTCACCCTCATTTTTTGTCATTAAGGATCAAGCATCGAAGACAAGCCTGCTCCAAGGCAGATGTAGAGCCGGCCTCTACCCTATTCTGCCATCCACCCTCCACCATGTCAAGGCGGCCATGCTTGCGTCGGTCAATAAAAAGCAATGGCATCATCACCTCGGTCACCCGTCGTCCCAAGTCGTTCAGTCAATTCTTAGTTTGAATAAACATCCGTACAGTTAGACTCATGATGCATCTGTCTATGATGCATGCCAACAAGCAAAGAGTCACCAACTTCCATATGGCTCATCTGATTTTTGTGCAAAATTTCCTTTGGAACTCATATATTCCGATGTATGGGGGCCTGCTACTATTTCAGTTGGTGGTTATAAATATTATGTCTCTTTTATCGATGCATTTAGCAAATTCACTTGGATCTATTTGCTGCGTGCTAAATCTGATGTTGAGGCAGTTTTTATTCGTTTTCATGCCCATGTTGAACGCCTTGTTAACAGGAAAATTCAATGCATTCAATCTGATTGGGGTGTCGAATATCAACGTTTGCATAAATAGCTTCAAGCTCAAGGCATTGCACACCATGTTTCATGTCCCTACACCCATCAGCAGAACGGCGCAGCTGAACGCAAACATCGGCATATTGTGGAAACTGGACTCGCTCTTCTTGCTCATGCTTCCATGCCCGTTCACTTTTCGTATGAAGCATTCCTCACAGCTACCTTTATTATTAATCGTCTACCAACACGTGTCATAGATAATGCATCTACCATCGAGCGTCTTTTTGGCACCAAACCCGACTACACTATGTTGAAATCATTTGGTTATGCATGTTGGCCACATCTTCGCCCTTACAATTCTAGAAAACTTGCTTTCCGATCCAAAGAATGCATCTTTGTTGGTTATAGTTCACACCACAAGGGATATAAGTGTCTTATGCTAGTACTGGACGCATATATATTTCTCGTGATGTGGTTGTTGATGAAGGGGTTTTTCCATTTGCTCGTAAGTTTGAAGCTACGCTTGCACCTGCCAATTCATCAACACTCCCATACGTCCAACTTTTCCCTCCCATCACACATTCACCACCCCATGTTCCAACCCCAAGCGGAAGTACTAATAGTTCTAATGATCTAATGGCCAATGTGCAGTATGTTTATTTTGATGTTCATGCAGATTCTGCTGCTGATTCGGCGTCAACGTCATCTGTGCCTCAAAGCATGGATCATGAAACAACAGTGGCTTCTCAACAAACATCGCGTGGATCTGCAGCGGCCGACTCTGACACTTATGGGTCGTGTCTTGGCTCAGATTCTCCCGCCACCTCGAGCTCAGGTTCTTCCGCGGCCGCTGACTCCGCGGCTCCGACGCCTCCTGTCCCGAAGCAGATGCGGCCGCACACTCGGGCTCAGTCCGGCATTGTCAAGCCGTACATCCGCACTGATGGCACCGTTACGTATGTGTGCACAACATCTTCAGACGACAACGTCGGTCCTACCAACTACACTGAAGCTGCACAGCATCCATCTTGGAAGGCTGCAATGGATGACGAGATGGCTGCTTTGCATCGGAATGAAACATGGAGTTTGGTTCCATTTCGTCCAGGACTCAATATAATTGATAGTAAATCGGGTTTTAAGCTCAAACACAAGGCTGATGGCTCTGTTGATCGGTACAAAGCTCGTCTAGTTGCTAAAGAATTCAAACAACGCCAAGGAATTGATTATGATGATACTTTCAGTCCGGTTGTGAAGCCCACTACAATTCGTGTTCTGTTATCACTTACAGTCACTCATCAATGGAGTATGCGACAACTTGATTTTCAGAATGCATTCTTGCATGGTGTGTTGACTGAAGACGTGTATCAACCGCGGGGCTACATCGATCAGCGGTTACCTCGTCATCTATGCAAACTTCAGAAGTCCCTTTATGGCTTGAAACAGGCGCCACGTGCATGGTTTTCCCGCCTAAGCTCTCGTCTTCTCGATCTAGGCTTCCGCGCATCGGCTGCTGATGTCTCTCTATTCATATTTAGGAAAGGGGGGCTCCACATGTATTTCCTCATATATGTTGATGATATTATTATCATCAGTTCATGTGATGCAGCCATTGGTCGTTTGCTGAATCAGCTTCGTCATGATTTTGCCATCAAGGATCTTGGAGTATTGAGGTACTTCCTTGGCATTGAAGTTCAGACTATTGAAGATGGTCTTGCTCTTTGCCAGCGCAAGTATATACCTGATCTTCTTAAGAAGGCCAACATGGCAAAGTCCAAGCCATGCATTACACCGATGGCAACAACAGATAAGTTATCCAAACAGCCTGGGACACCCTTGTCTTCAATTGAGGCCACACGCTATCGCAGTGTGGTTGGAGCACTTCAATACCTTACACTGACGAGGCCTGATATCTCGTATAGCGTAAATAAGGTCTGCCAGTTCTTACACTCGCCGACCGAAGCTCATTGGACAGCCGTGAAACGGATCCTGCGATATCTTCAGGGAACATCGTCATATGGACTCCTACTCCGGCTTCTCCATCCATGATGCTCAGTGCCTTCTCTGACGCTGACTGGGCCGGGTGCCCAGATGACTGACGATCCACCGGTGGCCATGTTGTTTTCCTTGGTGGTAATCTAGTTGCATGGAATTCTCGAAAGCAGCCTACTGTTTCTCGTTCAAGTACGGAAGCCGAGTACAAGTCCGTAGCAAATGCAACAGCAGAGCTTATGTGGATACAGGCGTTGCTTGGAGAACTTGGTATTCCAGAGAACAGACCGCCGTCCTTGTGGTGTGATAATATTGGTGCGACGTATCTCTCCATGAATCCAGTTTTTCATGCTCGCACGAAGCATATCGAGATTGATTACCATTTCGTGCGTGAAAGAGTTGCGAAAAAGGCACTTGAAATTCGGCATATCTCAACTCATGATCAACTCGCAGATATACTAACCAAACCATTGATGAGTCATCAGTTTGAAAGGTTCAGAAGTGATCTCAATGTGCTCCCCGCATTTCGATCGAGGGGGGATGTTAAGATAACTATGAGTTAGTGTTGCCATTAGCATGAAGTAACGTTCTACCATTAGCATGAAGTAGCGTTGGATAATTAGTGCTTAGTGCTAGAATTCAGAAGGACTAGAGTCCTCTCTTGATTATCCGTTATCTATTCATTTGTAATTGATGTTGTAACTCAAGCTATATAAGCAGAGCTCTGGCCGGTGATCTGTATCACGGCTTAAACAGCAATACCTTAGTTTACAGTGAACTACAGAGAACAAGTGCAAATAAAGTATAGATGTAGTTGAGGGCTGTCAGAACTAACTCTAGTTGCTCTTCGTCTGAGGAAAGCATGATGTACTCATAGATGTAGTCGACAGCGTTGTTCACTCCAGAAAAATTCGGCATTGCAGCCATTGCCGCGGGCAGAACATCTTCTTAGCACCAGGATTACCGAGCGAGGGGCAGTGGACGACTATACATGAGGGTCAGAGGGGAATCGTCCGGCACAGTGAGGCAGTATGTTGTTGTATGGATCGGAAGTTGCCCCATATCCTTCCATCCGGGCATGTTTCCATTACAAAACCTATCAAATAATAGGAGAAGCATTTATTGGATAACCTGAGGCCCTATAACTTTTAATAGAAAAGGAGGATGCCCCCCGGCCTCTGCATCTAGGTGATGCATACGGTCATTTTATTAATTATTCTCACAAGACCTTACAAAGTCATACAACAATAAGACTAAAACCGTCGTCTAAGCAACAAATTATCGCTACATCTATCCAGTTGATGAAGGGGCACAAATAGTCTGGGCCTAATACCAAACAAACATCACAGCCAAGCCTAACATCTAAGACCTGAGACCCCAACCTAGCCACTTGCCAGGTCTAGGGCACACACTGGTCCGGCGTGCTCTCAGAGGCCGCCGCTGCCAACTGCCACCGCTCCATCTTCAGAACTATACTGATGCATCAACCTTGCTTGGTCCAGCTATCGTCACGCCACCACGGCGCCCAACGGCACCTCCTCCCTGCGCGCAAACAGCTGAACACGTCGCGGTCGTCACGGATACACCTCAACGCCATGCTGCCAAGTACCACCAGCGGACACAGCTTGAAGCCCTTGGAGGATCTGTCGTGCGTAGCACCTACCGACCAGGCATGACCAAGCGTAGCGCCTGTCGGTCAGGCATGACTTGACATCTCCACCGAAGCTCCATGCAAGACGAAGCCGCTCCACCTCCTGCCTCTGATGACTTCCAGTGTTGCTCCACAAAACGATGCTCCCAAGAGAGAAACGACACCGCAGTGCTGCCATCGTCCGGTCTGGAATGCCAGATCCTAGGGTTTTCCCGGGAGCAATACGAGTGGGTTGACAGTACTCACATGACGATGCCTTCATCAAGGTAACAACGTGGAACGCCGCCATCGCCCGTCGTCATCTGGGTTTTCACCGGCAACTACGCCTCCCCGACTCACAGCTGGTGCCAAATGACGGATCCCAAGATCCGAACACCCAGCCTCAGGCTGACCACCTATGACGGAAGAGATGACCACCACCGCCGGCTGCACCGGTCAGAACAGATCTGATAGGAGGTGCCGCCGACGAGACCACCAGGCCCTCCACGCCGCCGTCGCCGATCTGAAGGCAGCATGCACGCCACCGCAGCCAAGCCGGCCGCCGCCGCCCGAAGGGCCATCCGCAGCGCCCAGAGCCCTGGCCTCCGCCGCGCCAAGCCATCGCCGTCCGAGGACGAGCCGGCCTCCCACCGCCTGCAGCCATCCGCCGCGCCGCAGATACCAGATCGGTCGCGCCACCACACGCCTTGGGGTCCGCCCCACCTCGGAGACGCGCGAGAGAGGAGATCCCCCGCCACCGCCGTTGGCCCCCAGGCTTAGCCCGGCGGCGTCTTCCGGTAGCGGCGGAGGGAGAGGAGGAGGGAGTTTGCGGCGGCAGCGGCTAGGTTTCTGGCCGCCCGAGTCGCCCTAGGGGGAGGACGACGTGAGACGATTTGTACTTATCAGTTATTGTTAAAAAAACAAGTACTAAGGTCCGAGGCCCCATAACTTAAACATCAAAAAAGTTGCCATTGTCCGTGTTTCTATATATAAAGTGTCCCTTGATTTTCTACCAAGATTATTCCAATTTGTTGGATCATAAATATGTATGATAAGAAGTGTTCTTCATCCAGACTACTAGATTCTATAGATAGAAGATAAATTAAAGGACGTGCATGATTACTCACAAGATTATCATCTGTGTTGATATTAATATTTTCTTCGTCATCTTGTTTAACAATAGTTTGCTTCCATGTCATCCAGAAATAAAATCAATTTCTATAATCACTGCCAGATGCATACTTCGGGAAGACATGATAACACGCAATGCTGAAAATAAATAAGAGAACTGCATCAGTTGTTTTTTTCTTGAAAGATCCAGCAATTGCTGGCTTTTCATTGCATTAGCAGGAAGCAGTGGAAAAGAAACAAATGGGGGTTCGGGTCCTAGGACCGGTTACAAGTAAAGTGGCCTACTCCTCACGGTGGATCCCAGAAGGGGCTCTGCAAACCAGTGGCTCCGGGCTGTCGCCAAAGCTCCATATTGCCCAGCAAGTTAGGAGGATGATGGTTTTTGCTCCCTTTCTGAAAGCTGCCGGCGTTGCTTCAACCATCCTCTCCATAATCTGAACCGAACTCAAGGTCTTCCAAGAGTCGCTGAGGAGGAGATTTGAGCAGTTTTCTCTACTTCCCACCGAGCTCCATACGGCCAGTGCGGTGGGGAAGCACCAGAACAGGTGGTGCACCGATTCCAAGCTCCGGACACAGAGTTGGCAGAAGTAACTGTTGGGCCAACCGCATCGTTGGAGGCGATTATTTGTACAGAGACAATCCTTGAGCAGCAGCGAAGTGAAGAACTTGATGTTTCCCGATGCCCATGTTCTCCATACGAGGTCGCATGATTCAGATCGAAGCCTGCCCTGAAACTGCATTGCATAGGCCGGTCGTGCTGTGTACTGACCCTTTGCTTCCTGATTCCACCGGATGGTGTCTCGAGTGCCTTGTTGAATACTGTGGCAGCAGCGGTGATCTGACGGTTGTCGGTTGAAACTGCATCAGTTGTGGAACAGCGCCACGCCGGTGCCGGCTACGCATCCAGTGAACGACAATATGAATAATGATATACCTCCGATCGATGATGTGTGTGTGCTTGCACTGCTACACAACGCTAGAATCTGAAGACGGATAGCAAAGCGGGGGGCGGCGAACTGAATATTACGAAGGAAATTAGAATTTTGGAGAAAACAGAAAAGGAGCACCGAGCGGGCAGCCGCGAATAGACGAAGCGTCGGCGGCCGGTGGGAATTTTTGCGTGAATACATGATGGAATAGCCGAATAGGAAGGGATCAATCAGACCCTTTTTTTACGTGGACAAAGGAAGGGATCGATCACTGCGCTGACTGCGTGCGTATTTACGCGTCTGCCTGCGTTTTGCATGCGTTCCAGCCCATAGAATTTTTTTCTGTCCATCTGACACGGCAAAGCGGTCCCTCGCAAAAAAAAAGACACGGCAAAGCGGTGAAAGAGGAGGTTCCCCACGTGACCGCTAAGGCACGTGGGCACCTCCTCCACTGCCTTGGTGGCTGCAACGTCGGTGGCTCCTCTTCATCGCGGAGCATCGTGGCGACTGAGGAGAGGGTGGTCATGGAAGTAGAGCCATAGGAGTGCTGCAATGCTCCCCGCAAAAAAATAATAGGAGTGCTGCAACGCAGCAAATCCCTCGGCCTTCGTGAAGTCCTACGAGGGGCCGGCTTCCAACCCCGTGGAGGCCTGGGCCTACGATCGATCGCTAACCACCGCGGAGACATTCGCGGCGACATCGGCGCCTCGGCGGGGACCTCGGCAAGATTTCCTAGAGTGGTCACTCAGCAAGACCGCCGCCGCTGCCGGTAGGGGAAAGAGTCGGGCTCCCTGGCAAGGGTCAGAGTTTTCCAAGGTGACCCCCGCACATCGCAGTAGAAAGAAGAGCATCAGCCCAGGCGGTGGCTGGCGGTGCTTTTGCGCCCTTCCAGCACTAGAAGGACCACTCCGATGACGACGACGATGAAGGCACGTACGGTGACGGAGGTGCCGCCGTCCAGCCCGGCCACACCTCTGAGGGCACCATGCGCCACAAGCCAATTTAGGTTTTTTTAGGTTTTATTAGTTGAATGGATGGAATATCGTCCGGTTTATGTACAATATATTGAACTCATTTCCATTTGAATGAACTCCATTGTTTTTGCATGGATTATGTTCAAATTTGTTTGTATCGCGGGCGTTTACGACGAGCGTTGGATGACCGACTTTGGTATCACTATCGGGGGACGCATGTCGACGGATAATACTATGTCCGTATTGAGGACCGACGTTTGGAGACGCCATGAGCCGTACTATTTGTTGGCATGGATGTTTGTGTAGTACGTACTCACCTGTAAAGCTATCAATGTGATTTTAATATTATTTTCATCATGATCTATTATGGATTAAATCAATCAGAAAATTGCTAATGTATCCAACAATTTCTTGCACCCACTAGGGTAGTTTTGCCTTGTCATATCACGTAGCGGCATATATATAAAGAGGGCAGTGTCGCCGTGGTGGAATATATCTACAATGATACGGATTTCCGTACTCTTATTGTACTGTTGGAGTAGTTACCTGGACAGATAAACCGATTGATCCGTAATTAATTAATTTCAAGCTCGTACGTGTCCCCCTAGCTGCAGATGGAACATGCAGAAGATCGTTCCATTGATTAGCCTGATGCTGCAGATCGGCTACTCCTTCGAGGAAGCTCTCCTCCAATTAACTTTGCACAACATGCACTATCCATTAACTCAAGTCAAATCTGACATGTTTTCTAAGTCAATATATGCATGGCACGATGTTCTAGAGATAACCATGCATGTAAGTTTACTCCCACTATGGATATGGAGTAACCCTTGAAGGAAGCAAAGGTGCAGGAAGCTGTTGGCTTACAATGGAGATTAACCAGTTTACTGTCGGCTGTCAAGTCGTCGCCTACTCGGTCAAACAAGATTAGCGTGATCGGGAGCTGATAAACACTTGACATAGAAAAGAACCCACTAGGTTAGAGGCACAAGCACGGCTCCAACGTACATTTGCAAGATCACCTCAACGCTATAAATACCCATGCATTTCCATGGTCTACCATCAACCAATCTCATCTAGCAGTTGGCTACACTCTCACAATGGCTGCCATTAAGCTTGTGTCCCTTGGCTTGGTTGTGCTACTGAGCATTGGGTTAGCCAGCGCCACTAGGGTAGTTAGATACGCCAGCTCCACGGGGACAGGCTCGGGAGTGGGGAATGGTGGTGGCACTGTGAACGGCAGCGGTGGAGGGACTGGGAGTGGCAATGGGAATGCCTACAGTGGTAGTAGTGGAGCCCATGCAAATGCGGGAGGGGGCGGTAGCGGGGGTGGTGCGTCGCAGGATGGCGGCACTGGACATGGCGCTGGGTCCGGCGACGGCTCAAGCTCTAGCTATACAAGCGACGGAAGATATAGTTATGGTGGAGATTCTTACGCAGGCGGCAATGGTGGCGGTAGCGGTGGAGGACAGGCAGCGGGCCCTGGTTCCAGCGGTTCCGGAGCCGGTGGTGGTGCTGGTTCTGGCTCTAGCGCGGCAAGTGGTGGTTGGTACCAATATGCGAATGCAAATGCTAATGGTAATGGTGGAGGCACGGGAGATGGTCAGAACGGCGGCAGCGGTGGCGGCACGGGAGGTGGCAGCGGTAATGCTGGTGCATACCCTTAAGTTATCTCTATCTATGTGATAGATCTGAAGATGGAGCCCAGACTTTCATGTTTTTTCTTTTTTTCTGTTTGCACCTTGTGGCCCCGTTAGTTTGCAGCGTTTAAGTTCTTGTATGCTTTTTCATGTATACTAGTAGTATGGATGAATCAATAAAGGGCCCCATCAACTTGTGTTATTACTCTTCGCTGCCTCGGAATTTCAATTCATGCTTGGACTGATTCTTCAATGTGAAAACCTAGACTCTGGCTTTTGATGGTCGGATCCGGTGACGGCGGCGCTTGAACGTCGCTCCCTTTTTGAAGGCGTTTCTGTTGAAGAATCTCGTTGTTTTTGTGGTATCATGAGATAGTTGGTGCGGATATGGTCATTGTTGCAGATTGTCGGTCGCGGAATTGATCGCTTCTGGGTTTTTTTACTGCTTGCTTAGGTATGGCTTTGGTCTTATATGACTTTGTTATTTGCCGGCAGCTTTTTGTGTGTGTGTGTTGGTGTTGGCTGTGTGCATCCTAGTTATGCAGAGTCTGGGTGTGTGCTCATTTTTATTGTATTCACTTGATGCTTCATTTTGAGTAATAAAATTCACCCTTTATCAAAAAATATCAGACCAACAAATGAAGTGTTTTAGAAAACGGTTAAATACCTGGAAACCAAGCCCCTTGCTCTATTGGATTTCTATATAGTATACAACTAAACAAAGAATATGACGCTGTAATATTTCGGAACGGGAGAGTACGTAGTTAGCAAAAGCGTAGAAAAAAATTGTTTCGTGTGCGGGGTGGGAAGGAAGGCCTCAGAATCAATCACTGCCTTTCTTCGTGTGATATTTTCTCCGCTCCCTTACTTGGGCTAGGTTGTGCATGTCGCGCGTACAAATACAAATTGTTCACCAACAGCTATATCTTTCTAGGTCTACTCCATAAAGTTTTCCTATTTTATAGTTTTTGTAGGGTGGGGGGCATATGTCCCCTAGCCGTGATCTATGTAACACCTCGATAATCAAGCTACAATAACCTCACTCTAATATGCCATGTCATCATGTTTTACTAAGCCATTTTGCCACTTGCTGAAAACCCCGTCCGTGTCATCTTGCCAATAGCATCTTGGGGGGCTCATGCCAACTTGGTAGGACGCCGCCGCCACAAAAGAAGCTATGACCAACACCAAATTGACCTTCTGCTCCAACCATTTCCTCAGCCTGTCGATAACGTCATACCCTTGTTTGAGCACGAGCTCCTCAACATCGAGCGAATGGTGTGCCATCCTCTTATCTGAGAACAAAAGTCGGCAAAATGACATCATTGCAATATCAAGCCTTCGGTTTTACATCTAGCGGCCATAATATTTTTGCTGTTATATTTTCCTTTGAGGTTCTCTTGCTGCTATAATAACTGGGCATTTATCCATGAAAAATGTTTACTAATGGGCTAACCAATCGAAAAATGCATAGGAGTGCTCGTCCTCGCCTAGTCACGGTATTACACACCGTCGCATGTCTCAAGATTTGGGATAGGATAGGCTCGTCGGTCAGACGACGTGCTTTAATGTTTCCAGCTGGCCCACATGTGTCGTCACGTTTTTTTTGAGCAACTGTAACCTTTATTAAATAGTGAGGTTCATAGGGATACAGATGATGGCGGGCAAAATAGTGAGCCACAAATGGCGCCCAAAAGAAAGGGAGGAAGCTGCTTTCGCAAGGGCATGAGCTTCTCCATTGTGCTCACGTTTCTCATGAACAAACTGAACTGATTGAAATGATCCAGCACAATGATTGATCTCCCTTAAATAGTAGCGTAGTGGTATGGTGCTGTCGACCCAATATTAGCAATCACTTCCAAGTAGTCCAAAGCAACGCAAACTGAAGTAAGGTTCAGATCAGCCGCCAGGGACAAGGCCTCATTACATGCATGAGCTTCAAGCGCAGCCGCGTCTGTTATACCATCGAACACCATGGCCGAGGTACGTGCCATGCTTGTATCGACATACCATTGCTGCAGCTCCTCGCGTACCACTCCTAGATAGGCCATGTAACATCCCCAGCATCACCCTAATGTGATCTCCTCTCAATCATGATAAGTCATCGTCATTGCAATGCTTGACCACAGTGGTGAAACATCTTATTTCAAAATCCTTATCTGAGTTCAAATTCAAATGCAAGTGGAATTAGAAGTTGCTCAAATATTGCTGCAAAAATGTTCATCATTTGTCAAAAATTCTATAACAAATGATTGTTAAGGAAAACAACATCACCATATACTACAAAATGGTCCTAAGCATTTTAAACAGTGCCAAAATAGCATTATTAATGCCTTTTCCATTATTGAAAACCCCATTTGGAATCAAAACTTGTCCATACTTGTTATGGCAGAGCACATTATTCCCTAGTAATTATTTTGGCCAGGCACACAATTTTACTAAGTCATTTGGTGGCTAGTTTAATTGCAAAAGCCTGCTGCCAAAAAAAAAGAAACAAAGGCCCACCCCCACTGCTGAGCTGTGGCCCAGCTGGCCACTCCCGCTTACCCCCCCCCCCCCCCCGCGCCTCCTCGAACCCTAGCCCGATCCACCACCACGCCCCCCCACTTCCCAGCCCCGCCCGAGCCAGCGCCCCCATCGCGCGATGCCGTCGCCCGTCTCCCTCCTCCATGGAGCCCACGCCTCGCCCGGCGTTGCCTCCGTCCCTCGCCCTCCATTCCTGAAGCACGGCCTCGCCTCGTCATCGACCTCGACCCGTCGTCCCTCGCCGGCGCCTCGACGCCCACCGCCGCCGCACGTCGTCCTCGTCTCTTCCTCGCCGGACGCGACCTCGAACCCTCCCGAGCCCACTGCCGCCTCGACCTCCGAGCCCCTTCGCCGTTTCCCCTTTTTCCCTGCCGTCCTCCGTCACCTGAGGCCGCGCCCGGGCCTTGCGCTCGTCCGCGTCCGCGCCCGTGGCCGTGTGCTACGCACGAGCTCACACGCCCCGCATCGTAGTCCCTACGCGCCCGTGCCGCGCCGGCCACGCCCGGCGCGCGTGCCCGCTTACCGCTGCCCTCCCCGGCGCGCTCACCGCGTCCCCGCAGCCCCAGCGCTCGCCGGTGTCGCCCTGTAGCCACCCCTGCGTCGCCCTCCCGCTCCACCACAACTGCCTGCCCGTCTCCCCTAGCGCCGCCGCCCCTGCCTGCAGCCCCGCCGCGCCGTTGTTGCTTCGCCGCGCCGGCCGCGCCTCCTCGTGCCGCCTACCGTCGCCTCCTGCTGGCCGCCGCTCGTCGGCGCTGGCGCTTGCTGCCGTGGCCGGCGCCTCCCCAGCTGGCCTGGGCGCACGCCCGTTCGGGTGCGGCCCCGAACGCCAGCGCCCGTTTGGGCATCGCCTGCATCCGCCGCCCGGCGCCCGATAGACCCCTTTGGGCCTAAGACATGTGGGGCCCTGCCCTGGAACGGTTAAAAAACAGTTTTTAAAAAATATATAAAATAATAAAAATAAAGTTAATTAATTAATTAATATAATTAATCATGTTAATTAACCTGTTAACTACATAATTAGTCTAACTAAATTTGTTAGTTTACTAGTCAGTCAATGACAGGGGGCCCCCGCCCTCTGTTGACCAGTCAAACTTTGACTGGTCAACTGGGTCCCCTGGCCCACATGTCAGCCTCTGTGTACATTCTGTGTACACAAGGCTGGGTACCCATAGCATTTTTCCTATTAATTTTGAATTAATAATAATTTCAGAAAATGGGTAAAACTTTGAAAATTCATATATAATAAACCGTAGCTCGAATCGAAAAACTTTGTACATGAAAGTTGCTCAGAACGACGAGACGAATCCGGATACGCAGCCCGTTCGTCCGCCACGCATCCCTAGCATAGCGAACACGCAACTTTCTCCCTCCGTTTCATCTGTCCGAAAACGCGAAACACCGGGATTCTTTCCCGGATGTTTCCCTCCTTCGCCGGTATCACCTCCTACCGCGTTAGGTCACACCCAGCACATCATATTGCCATGTTATGCTTTGTGGTGCTATGTTTGCTTTATATTTACTGTTTCTTCCCCCTCTTCTCTCTGGTAGACCCCGAGACCGATGATGCCGCTGTGATCGACTACGTCACCGACGACCCCCTCCTTGTCTGAGCAACCAGGCAAGCAAACCCCCCTTGAGCATTCCAATATCGCCCATTTCCTTCCCTCTCATGCTTGCATTAGAACTGCTACTGCTTTCTGTATGATCCTACTCTGATGCATAGCCTGTTGTTGTTACCTGTTTTCATACCTTAGCTGCTTATCCTAAACTGCTTAGTATAGGTTGGTTAGTGATCAATCAGTGACCCCCACCTTGTCCTTGTTGCCCCTGCTTCATCATTGAAGACCCGATCAACGGGATCGAGGACCAGGCCCCGACACCGCATATCAACCCCCCTAGTTGTACGACTACAGAGTTACCATCGAGTGCCGAGGATGGAACCTCTTACATCACTCCTGATGAGATCTCTATAGTGTAACTAACTGGTCGAGGTTATCGAGCGTGATTTCCTCCTTAACCACTTCCGATACGACTCTGTCGTGCAACCCCTCAAGTCTGAACCTCGAGGGTGGGTCCTCTTACGTTCACCTTGATGATAACATCGAGTGGAATTCTTCAGGGGTGATTCCTCGGGTTTTCCCCTTGGTGTTAGACACACGGTTACTATGGTTACTATGACTTTACCCTGAGCCATGTTACTAAAGACGGGTCGTCCCCGAGGGGTACCCGCACGAGCTTAATAGCGAGTGATGTGGAGTCGAGCGGACCTGGAAGGTGCCCGCGAGATACTTACGAGGCGTGGCCGGGCATTCTTAGCCCTTGTCACAAGTACTCGAGACGGGGCGACGGGGTCACATCGATCGTGAGTCTCTGCTCGTTACCGCGCGTTCCTAATCCACTACGATTTGGATATTTGATCCGAGGGGCCTCTGGCCTGATAGCACTAACCATCACGTGGGCATAGTATGGGCGTTCTGCGTCGTATACATCAGCCAAAGCTTAATAGACGTTAGCGACTGAGCGGCGCGCGCCGGGTTGGACTGGAAAGCACCTACCTTGTTGAAGGAGGTAGCTAGGTCTGCTCACCGGCCGCGTTCGCAACGTGCAGGAGTTCCCGGGGAGATGGCCCATGACCCCTGGGCATAGGTTTAGTCCGTCGTGCTGGCCTCTCTTTTAAGCCTAGGTCGGGTTGCGGCGTATTGTTTGGCCGAGGCCGGGCATGACCCAGGAAAGTGTGTCCGGCCGGAGTTAATCAAGCGTGGTGGGTAAGTTGGTGCACCCCTGCAGGGAAGAAAACATCTATCGATAGCATGTCCTACAGTAACAGACACTTGGAGTTGTATCCCGATCGATACAACTAGAACTGGATACTTGAGGTGAGACATGGTGATGAGAATTGGATTGTGATGATAACTGGATAGTATGGCTCTGGGATTGCTTTCTCGCAGGGAGTCGAGAAAGGATCTCTGGCCGAGGTTGATAACATTACTGCTACTTTACTTTATGCTACTCTACTCCCTCCTGTTGCTGCAAGATGGTGGTTTCCAGAAGATGCTAGTCTTCGATAGGCTAGGCTTTCCCCTTCCCTTCTGGCATTCTGCAGTTTAGTCCACAGATACAACCCAACTCCTTTGATACAGATGCATACTTGGTTTAGATTTGATGTAAGTCTTGCGAGTACTTTGGATGAGTACTCACGGTTGCTTGCTACCTCTTTTTCCCCTATACCCGGTTGTTGTGACCAGATGACGGATCCCAGGAGCCAGACGACGCCATTGAAGACTACTACTCCCCGGAGGATGCCTACTACTACGTGAAGACCGCAGACGACTAGGAGTAGTTAGGAGGCTCCCAGGCAGGAGGCCTTGCCTTTTCGATCGTTGTTGCTTTTGTGCTAGCCTTCTTAAGGCACACTTGTCTAACTTATGTCTGTACTCAGATATTCTTCCGCTGACTCTTGTGTGTTCGAGCTTATGTATTCGAGCCCTCGAGGCCCCTGGCTTGTAATATAAAGCTTGTATTATTTTAATTTGTGTCTAGAGTTGTGTTGTGATATCTTCCCGTGAGTCCTTGATCTTGATCGTACACATTTGCGTGTATGATTAGTGTACGATTGAATCGAGGACGTCACAAGTTGGTATCAGAGCCGACTGCCTGTAGGTCGCCCCCTTTCCAACTCCTTGGCCGAAGTTGAGTCTAGTCTTTGAAAAACTGGTTTACTAACATGGCTGTGTGGCTTACGGGCCCACGTCACCATTTGGTGGTATTAGGATCTTTTACTCCTCGTCTATACTCTGGGACTCTGTTCTCTCTTTTATTCGGGTTAAATG
The DNA here is from genome assembly GCF_003073215.2 of Triticum urartu. NCBI lineage: Eukaryota > Viridiplantae > Streptophyta > Magnoliopsida > Poales > Poaceae > Triticum > Triticum urartu. The sequence goes on from NC_053028.1 coordinate 585,271,213, forward strand.
AATTTACTAACTACATTAGGATTCTCGTAACGACTTTCCCCGGAGAGCCCCTTCATTCCGGAAGATTGCCTGCTTCACGAGAAGGCTTCGAAGATACTCCCCGATCTACTCTCGAGAACTTGTGTTCATTTCTTTTGCAGTCCCTTAACACCGTTGAATCCTTATGGATAACTGCGTACCTCGCCGTTCATACTTCCATCCCGAGTTGTTCTTGTTATTACAAGATACCCGAAAGTATTCTCCGACTTTCGAGAATCCTTTTTCCGACTGCCTTGCAGCTCTTTTCCGCCTGAATGACCCTACGAATAATTTCTCACACTTACTGGGGATTCGTTCATCCCCAGTTGTTCATGTGTTTCACAAATGTCTTAAAAATGCTATTCAATCTTCCAAAAATCTTCAGCAGCCTATTTCTCTTGAAATTCTTGCCTGATTGCAGTAGGATTAATTCCATATGTCTAGCAATATGCTTTAAAATTCCTTGTGATTGTCATTCTGTTCCTATAGATTCAACATGTGTGTGAAAGCACGCAATTATCAGTTGATCCTTCTAAATTATCTTTCCGGCTCAGATGTCATTTTGAACATGAGCTGGTTCTCGACCAATCTATTTGTCATCGATTGTGCCCCTAGGTCAATTATACTTATCCATCCTTGATCAGAGATTAATTAATTAGATCCCCTGAATTGGAAATCATAATTCCTTTGCATTTAAGCTTTGGAATTATCATATATTTCCAAAATCCGATGCATCTGCATTATTTCTTCTTCTGATTGAATATCGACTCACATCAGCTCCGTTGTGGATCGTCGGATCCATTATTGGATTAACATCCGACAGTGTCCTTCATATTCAAAGAACCTCGTGAAGTTCTTTCCCAAATACATAATGCCTTTGGTAATTGTATCCTCTCCTTTTGTCAACCATGCTCTGCTTTCGAGCTGGTGTTGTTTAATTCTGAAGTTTGTGGAATAGGTTCCTGAGATGCCCCTATGGGTTGAACCTATGCCTCCCATAATCCGTTTGAACCCGAGAGTTTTAATGAGTCTTACTCTTTTGGTGTTTTTCCAGATATAATTTCAACACTATGACTTCATCGAAAACAAGAAGTGAATGGAAGGTTAGGCATTGAAGAAGTGGGAGTCGACCTTGAACTTTGTGTTCACGCCCATAGACACGATGTAGATCTTATCATTGAAGCTTCTCTTATAATCAAATGTTCCCTTGGTATTAGCTCATCTTGCATCTGTAAATTGATTCTTTGCAATCGTGGTTCCGACCTTATTTTCTCCTTGATTCCATTTCCCGGACAAGTTAAACTACTTGTCTTCTGCAGATCATTTCATCTGTCCAACCTCTATTCTGATTTACCCTCGAGTGTTACCCCTTGGTATCTCGGGAATATCACAGGAACTACATAACTTCTTATGAGTTCTTCATCGAACTACTATTGATCACCAATTCCAATATCCCCGGGTTCTGAGTGGTTGGTCACTCGAGAACACCGGTAAGTGTATCGATTCCGCACTCCCATTCGATAACTCTAAGTAATTTTCGTTGCTTACGAGTTTAATAATCCTTCCAATCATTCCTAGCCTGATCGGCTATATCCCTGTCGTGCTAAACTTTGACTGTGCTACCTAGTCCTTCTTCCCGGAGCACAACTTCCAACAATGAGCTAAGCTTACGTTGATCTTCCTCGTCATATCATTTCGCCTTGAACAACAAGCTTGATTTCAAGTTTGTATTGTACCCACGGTTCCAATAACCTTTCGCTTAATCATTCCTTTGACTTGATATCATCGCCGATCGATTACATCTTCATGAAATCTCTCGACAAATGTGTCGTGATCATCATCAACATTCTGATGCTCCTCCAGGATATCGATCGAATTCATGATGAGGAATACCATTCGTGCCCCTCGATGATTGGGCTCGACAACATTCTTGCCTCCCCCCCAACACAATTTTGTTCATATCATTTTGGCGTTACATCCTTTTGACCTGTCGAAGGATTGCTGCTGAACCCATTGGCCACATCCTCATCTTTTTCCTGATAAAATTGCATGAGGTTTTCTAGAAATTCTTGATGGATCCTTCGTATTCCCAAGGCCCGACCTTTACCTGATGGCCATGCCAATGCTATCTCAAAGCACGACTGTAGTACTTCGTGAAGGAAATATGCCCTAGAGGCAATAATAAAGTTATTATTTATTTCCTTATAATCATGATAAATGTTTATTATTCATGCTAGAACTGTATTAACCGGAAACATAACACATGTGTGAATACATAGACAAACAAAGTGTCACTAGTATACCTCTACTTGACTAGCTCGTTAATCAAAGATGGTTATGTTTCCTAACCATGAACAATGAGTTGTTATTTGATTAACGGGATCACATCATTAAGAGAATGATCTGATTGACATGACCCATTCCATTAGCTTAGCACCCGATCATTTAGTATGTTGCTATTGCTTTCTTCATGACTTATACATGTTCCTATAACTATGAGATTATGCAACTCCCGTTTACCGGAGGAACACTTTGGGTACTACCAAACGTCACAACGTAACTGGGTGATTATAAAGGAGTACTACAGGTGTCTCCAAAGGTACATGTTGGGTTGGCGTATTTCGAGATTAGGTTTTGTCACTCCGATTGTCGGAGAGGTATCTCTGGGCCCTCTCGGTAATGCACATCACTTAAGCCTTGCAAGCATTGCAACTAAATGAGTTAGTTGCGGGATGATGTATTACAGAACGAGTAAAGAGACTTGCCGGCAACGAGATTGAACTAGGTATTGGAATACCGACGATCGAATCTCGGGCAAGTAACATACCGATGACAAAGGGAACGAACGACGTATGTTGTTATGCGGTCTGACCGATAAAGATCTTCGTAGAATATGTAGGAGCCAATATGGGCATCCAGGTCCCACTATTGGTTATTGACTGGAGACATGTCTCGGTCATGTCTACATTGTTCTCGAACCCGTAGGGTCCGCACGCTTAAGGTTACGATGACAGTTATATTATGAGTTTATGCATTTTGATGTACCAAAGGTTGTTCGGAGTCCCGAATGTGATCACGGACATGACGAGGAGTCTCTAAATGGTCGAGACATAAAGATTGATATATTGGAAGCCTATGTTTGGATATCGGAAGTGTTCCGGGTGAAATTGGGATTTTACCGGAGTACCGGGAGGTTACCGGAACCCCCCGGGAGCTAAATGGGCCATGATGGGCCTTAGTGGAAAAGAGAATAGGCAGCCCTACATGGGCCGCGCGCCCCTCCCCTCCCTTGGTCCGAATTGGACAAGGAGAGGGGGCCGGCCCCTCTCTCTCTTTTCCCCCCTCCACAAGTCCTATTCCAACTACGATGGGGGGGGGGGAATCCTACTCCCAGAGGGAGTAGGACTCTCCTGGCGCGCCCTATGTGGCTGGCCAGCCTCCCCCCTTTGGTCCTTTATATACTGAGGCAGAGGCACCCTAGAGACACACAAGTTGATCCACGTGATCTTATCGTTAGCCGTGTGCGGCGCCCCCAGCCACCATAGTCCTCGATAATACTGTAGCGGAGTTTAGGCGAAGCCCTGCTGCTGTAGTGCATCAAGATCGTCACCACGCCGTCGTGCTGACGGAACTCTTCCCCGACACTTTGCTGGATCGGAGTCCGGGGATCGTCATCGAGCTGAAGGTGTGCTAGAACTCGGAGGTGCCATAGTTTCGGTGCTTGATCGGTCGGATCGTGAAGACGTACGAGTACATCAACCAAACGCTTCCGTTGTCGATCTACTAGGTATGTAGATCACACTCCCCCCTCTCGTTGCTATGCATCACATGATCTTGCGTGTGCGTAGGAAATTTTTTGAAATTACTACGTTCCCCAGCACTTCCTTCATCAACAAGAACATTGGAAGCGCAATGCTGAATGTTTCTTCATCTATTATCCAAACACCGTGGTATGGGTAATATCATGATTCTTACCTCGCCCCCTTTAACTAAATGCTTTTGAACTTGCTGTCATATCATGTTTATCCCGCTCCGCTTCCCCTTGGGAAGGATATACTCCCAATTCTGGTGTGTAAACACATTTTCCTTCCATTGTTTTGTTTCACCTTTCTTGTAATCTAACTTGTCTGAGCAGAGATAAATCCCTGCTTCAGTAAGCACCTCGGTGTACAACTCTGTCAGTAAGACCTTGCTATTATTGTTGTTGGCATTTCGGTAACCACCGATGGACGAGAACTTTGCATATTGTTCCGCCTCGTTTCAACGAGCAGGAAAATAGTTCTCTTCGTCCCTCGCCCTTGGTACCGATGTTGTCGTCGACATAATTGACCGACTATCCTCTGACCTGCCTTCCCATCATGACCGTGCAAAATGTTAGCGCCTTCCTGCTTTTAACCCACATGGTGGGCCCATAACCCACAGTTCCACAGGATCGAAACCTGACTCTCCTATACAACCTTGTTCTAAGGTTATTTCTCACGCTTGGCTTCTTATGAAAATCACGAGCCGCCTTCCGAGAGGCGATCTATTCTGGTATCAGACGCAATATTTATTCCCATTGCTCTGAACCCCTTTCGCCCCCTTGTTTCAGGCAACAAGCAATTGTCTACCAGGTTGAAGCTTCTTATTGCACCTCACCTTGCTCTCGATGACTTTCTTGAATTTCAACTCGAGAGATGCCTCTATGCCACGTTCACTGACATAGTCCCCACATACCTATCTTGTGTTAAGCTCCGTCCTTCCCGAGTCTTCCCCTTACTCCACCACTAAAATCCCGGGACGAGATTTCTTATAGTGGAGGAGATTTGTAACATCCCCAGCATCACCCTAATGTGATCTCCTCTCAATCGTGATAAGTCATCGTCATTGCAATGCTTGATCACAGTGGTGAAACATCTTATTTAAAAATCCTTATCTGAGTTCAAATTCAAATGCAAGTGGAATTTGAAGTTGCTCAAATATTGCTGCAAAAATGTTCATCATTTGTCAAAAATTCCATAACAAATGATTGTTAAGGAAAACAACATCGCCATATACTACAAAATGGTCCTAAGCATTTTAAACAGTGCCAAAATAGCACTATTAATGCCTTTTCCATTATTGAAAACCCCATTTGGAATCAAAACTTGTCCATACTTGTTATGGCAGAGCACATTATTCCCTAGTAATTGTTTTGGCCAGGCACACAATTTTGCTAAGTCATTTGGTGGCTAGTTTAATTGCAAAAGCCTGCTGCAAAAAAAAAGAAACAAAGCCCCCCCCCACTGCTGGGCTGTGGCCCAGCTGGCCACCAGGCCACAACCGGCCCACCTCTCCCCGCTTAACCCCCCCTACGCCTCCTCGAACCCTAGCCCGATCCACCACCACGCCCCCCCACTTTCCCCACGATCCCTCGCTCCTCTCCCCCACCCCACGATCCGATCTGGATCGGGGGCGCCTCCAGCCCCGCCCGAGCCGGCGCCCCCATCGCGCGATGCCGTCGCCTGTCTCCCTCCTCCACGGAGCCCATCCTCGCAGCCATCGCCCGGCGCTGCCTCACCGTCGTCCTCCTCGCCCCTCCACTTCCTGAAGCCGCGGCCTCGCCTCGTCACCGACCTCGACCCCGTCGCACCTCGCCGGTGCCTCGACGCCCACCGCCGCCGCACGTCGTCCTCGTCTCCTCCTTGCCGGACGCGACCTCGAACCCTCCCTGAGCCCACTGCCGCCTCCCTACGCTCCACTGTGAGCCCCTTGCCGTTTCCCCTTTTCCCCTGCCGTCCTCCGTCACCGAGGCCGCGCCCGGGCCTTGCGCTCACCGTGTCCGCGCCCGTGGCCGCGTGCTACGCGCGAGCTCACGCGCCCCGCATCGCAGTCCCTACGCACCCGTGCCGCGCCGGCCACGCCCGACGCGCGTGCCCGCTTCGCTGCCCTCCCCGGTGCGCTCACCGCATCCCCGCAGCCCCAGCGCTCGCCGGTGTCGCCCTGTACCGCCGCCCTGCGTCGCCCTCCCGCTCCACCACAACTGCCTGCCCATCTCCCCCTAGCGCCGCGCCGCCCCTGCCTTGCAGCCCCGCCGCCATTGTTGTTGCTTTGCCGCGCCGGCCGCCCCTCCTCGTGCCGCCTACCGTCGCCTCCTGCTGGCCGCTGCTCGTCGGCGCTGGCGCCTGCTGCCGTGGCAGGCGCCTCCCATGCTGGCCTGGGCGCACGGCCGTTCGGGTGCGGCCCCGAACGCCAGCGCCCATTTGGGCATCACCTGCATCCGTCGCCCGGCGCCCGATAGACCCCTTTGGGCCTAAGACATGTGGGGCCCTGCCCTGGAACGGTTAAAAAAAGTTTTAAAAAAATATATAAAATAATAAAAATAAAGTTAATTAATTAATTAATATAATTAATCATGTTAATTAAACTGTTAACTACATAATTAGTCTAACTAAATTTGTTAGTTTACTAGTGAGTCAATGATAGGGGGCCCCACCCTCTGTTGACCAGTCAAACTTTGACTGGTCAACTGGGTCCCCTGGCCCACATGTCACCCTCTGTGTACATTCTGTGTACACAAGGCTGGGTACCCATAGCATTTTTTCTATTAATTTTGAATTAATAATAATTTCAGAAAATGGGTAAAACTTTGAAAATTCATATATAATAAACCGTAGCTCGAATCGAAAAACTTTGTACATGAAAGTTTCTCAGAACGATGAGACGAATCCGGATACGCAGCCCGTTCGTCCGCCACGCATCCCTAGCATAGAGAACACGTAACTTTCTCCCTCCGTTTCATTTGTCCGAAAACGCGAAACACCGGGGATTCTTTCCCGGATGTTTCCCCCCTTCGCCGGTATCACCTCCTACCGCGTTAGGTCACACCTGGCACATCATATTGCCATGTTATGCTTTGTGGTGCTATGTTTGCTTTATATTTACTGTTTCTTCCCCCTCTTCTCTCCGGTAGACCCCGAGACCGATGATGCCGCTGTGATCGACTACGTCACCGACGACCCCCTCCTTGTCTGAGCAACCAGGCAAGCAAACCCCCCTTGAGCATTCCAATATCGCCCATTTCCTTCCCTCTCATGCTTGCATTAGAACTGCTACTGCTTTCTGTATGATCCTACTCTAATGCATAGTCTGTTGTTGTTACCTGTTTTCATACCTTACCTGCTTATCCTAAACTGCTTAGTATAGGTTGGTTAGTGATCAATCAGTGACCCCCACCTTGTCCTTGTTGCCCCTGCTTCATCATTGAAGACCCGATCAACGGGATCGAGGACCAGGCCCCGACACCGCATATCAACCCCCCTAGTTGTACGACTACAGAGTTACCATCGAGTGCTGAGGGTGGAACCTCTTACATCACTCCTGATGAGATCTCTATAGTGTAGCTAACTGGTCGAGGTTATCGAGGGTGATTTCCTCCTTAACCACTTCCGATACGACTCTGTCGTGCAACCCCTCAAGTCTGAACCTCGAGGGTGGATCCTCTTACATTCACCTTGATGATAACATCGAGTGGAATTCTTCAGGTGTGATTCCTCGGGTTTTCCCCTTGGTGTTAGACACACGGTTACTATGGTTACTATGACTTTACCCTGAGCCATGTTACTAAAGACGGGTCATCCCCGAGGGGTACCCACGCGAGCTTAATAGCGAGTGATGTGGAGTCGAGCGGACCTGGAAGGTGCCCGCGAGATACTTACGAGGCGTGGCCGGGCATTCTTAGCCCTTGTCACAAGTACTCGAGACGGGGCGACGGGGTCACATCGATCGTGAGTCTCTGCTCGTTACCGCGCGTTCCTAATCCACTACGATTTGGATATTTGATCCGAGGGGCCTCTGGCCTGATAGCACTAACCATCACGTGGGCATAGTATGGGCGTTCTGCTTCGTATACATCAGCCGAAGCTTAATAGACGTCAGCGACTGAGCGGCGCGCGCCGGGTTGGACTGGAAAGCACCTACCTTGTTGAAGGAGGTAGCTAGGTCTGCTCACGGCCGCGTTCGCAATGTGCAGGAGTTCTCGGGGAGATGGCCCATGACCCCTGGGGCATAGGTTTAGTCCGGCGTGCTGGCCTCTCTTTTAAGCCTAGGTCGGGTTGCGGCGTATTGTTTGGCCGAGGCCGGGCATGACCCAGGAAAGTGTGTCCGGCCGGAGTTAATCAAGCATGGTGGGTAAGTTGGTGCACCCCTGCAGGGAAGAAAACATCTATCGATAGCCTATCCTACGGTAACAGACACTTGGAGTTGTATCCCGATCGATACAACTAGAACTGGATACTTGAGGTGAGACATGGTGATGAGAATTGGATTGTGATGATAACTGGATAGTATGGCTCTGGGATTGCTTTCTCGCAGGGAGTCGAGAAAGGATCTCTGGACGAGGTTGATAACATTACTGCTACTTTACTTTATGCTACTCTACTCCCTCCTGTTGCTGCAAGATGGTGGTTTCCAGAAGATGCTAGTCTTCGATAGGCTAGGCTTTCCCCTTCCCTTCTGGCATTCTGCAGTTTAGTCCA